>NC_057803.1:649033718-649042137 GCF_018294505.1 Triticum aestivum | reverse complement strand
TTACTAATGGCGCACCTCCAGGAGGTGCGCCATTGCACCCATCCCCCCACTAAAATCCTCAGTCCCCTTTTTATCCCCAATCGATCACATCTCTCACCCGCCCACTGCCCCGACCCGTACTGCGCCGCCGCCGTCCCCGTGCCCCCGCCGCCTCCCCCGCTCCGACGAGGTGCTCCGACAAGCAGGGCCAGCGCTAGGGTTCCAGCGCCACCGCCGGATCAACGCCCCGCCTCCACAAGGAGAGGAGGAGCCCCGCCGCCGCCACCGAGGGGAAGAGGCCACCGCCGCCACCGAGGGAAGGAGCCCCGCCGCCACCGAGAGGAGGAACCTCGCCGCCAGGTCTTCAACGCCCCACCGCCGCAAGAACATCGACGTCCTCCTCCGCTGGTTCGAGGTGATTCCTACCTCTTCTCCACTTCTCCATCTCCTCCCCTGCAAACCCTAGGGCCGACTCTTCTTGCTCCTAATCTACATTTGTTAGTGAGGGCGGCAGCCACATGCCCGTAGATTCCATTACCACCGAATAAGTAACCAGGCCTGCTGCTAGGCACATGGAAGATTCATAGACAAGTGTGGCTTCATCATGGTTATTTTTGTTACTAATATGAATATGAAATGGTCTATGGTTTGGGGAGTTAAGGCTAAGGCTTTGCAAACAAACATATCATGCACGTATATTCAGGTTTAGCACTTAAAAAAAAAGCCAATCTTCAATTTGTGCACTAGAACGTACAATACATTCTGTTTTTGCACTGGATACAAGCAAATGTTCAGTTTCTTCAGTTGAAACAAAGCAAAGCCCGGACTTTGGACACAAAGATGCCATACATATTCACTTTAAACAAGTAATCACCTTCTGCACTGAATATATTCACTTTCTACACTGAAAAATGAGCATATATATTCAGTTTATGCACCGGAACGAGAATATGTATTCAGTTTCTGCACTGAATATGGGCGTATATTCAGTTTTTTCACTGAATATGAGTAGGTGTTCATTCTTTTTTCAGTTTAAACAGACTGTGAACGGTTCAATTTTTGCACTGAGTATGGTCTGTTCTTTCACCTATAGAGCATATTTTCACACACAGGAACGGAGTGTAAAGGTTCTGTTTTTTCCACATATATATTCAGTTAAAACAGAGTGTGAATGTTCAGTTATTTGCCACTGTGGTAATTTCTTCCATCAAATACCTAGGGGTTATACCGGGCATGGTGTCAAAATGTTTGCTCCAACACGAACGAATTTAACCGGGGGATCGTGTTGTCCAGAAAACCCTTCCTTTTTCCTTTCATGCCATATTGGAGAGAATGATGCTGGAAATAAAACCCCCTTTCCAGCATCATCTTTCTTATAATGTCTATTTTTCAGACTTTTTGTTTTGACTTGGACTATCAAAATAATGGAAATTTCCTCCTGGTACCGTTTGCTTGCTGTCACAAATCTAACTTGTAATGACTGTTTTAAAATATCTTAGTTTTAGCTAATTATGGTGATAACATTTGTTAGTGAGGAAACTATTAATCCTGGCCTGCACCAAGACTGTGTGTATCTTGTTAAGCTTACTGTCTGGTGTGTGTTCAACTTGTATCTTCTAGCTTAATATTATAAAAACTGCTTGGTGTGTGTTCAACTTGTATCTCTAGCTTAAGTTTAACTTGTATCTTCTGGCTTGCTATGTTGTTGGCAGTTTATCATGAAATTGCAGGTACCCCGAGAGGCCCTTGAGTTTGCCGGAATGTCGATTAACTTCCGTTCCGGTAAATTCGGGTACTCCATATGTCTTATTTTCAGCAAAGGTCATGCTGAAATTTTACGTGAATTTTAGCATGAATTTGCTAAAAATAGGACATATGGGGTACTTGCGACTAATGCCTGTTATCATGCATGTTTTATGATTTATTGTAAGGGTATTAATTGGTCTCTTCTGCTGCTTATCAAAAATGGCGGGAAGCAGCCACTGCCGCTCTGCGACACCGCAGTACGAGTTGGATGCTTCTGAGTTCTTCACTTTCATGCTTGAGACTTCAGTATCATTCATGATGCAGGTATATAAAACGAGAGATCTCCCCTTCACCCAACTCATTATGATATCTGTTGTTTGCTACATCACTCATTGTCCCAAACTGCAGAGGCTGCCTGACAGTTTTATGAACATGCTGATGGGTGAAGATCCGCCAAATAATGTGAAGCTGTGACAGGCCGGCAGCGGGTTTCGCAGGCAGTGGGATGTGCAGTTGGTGATCTAGAAGGGCCACATGTACTTGTCTCGTGGGTGGGAGAAGTTCTACCGTGCCTATGACCTGCAGCTGGGGTACTTTCTTCTCTTCAGGTACGACGACGACGCCATCATGCTCATCGTGAAGGTGTTCAACACAATTATGTGTCGCATGCGCTACGCTGTCGATGATGATGCCGGTACGTTCTGCCTCTTCTTATTCCTCTACATTTGGCTTTGTCTCACATCGATTATTAACGGTCATTGTTGCATTTTGGACAGGTAATGGGAGCAACAGCAGCGACACTGGCTACAGCCAAAGCAGCAATGACTATGGTTGTAGCGAAAGCAGTAGTGATTTTGGCTGTAGCGAAAGCAGCAGCGATTCTGACAGCAGCATAGACAACAAGAAGGATGATCCGGACTGGAGTGCGGGAGAAGAGGAGCTGAGTGAGGATGAGGAGCTGCAGGATGACGATGGGCATCAGGCTGAGGATGACCTAGCGCTGGTGGTGGCTGACCAAGGGCAAGAGATGGTGGTGGCTAACCATGGGCAAGAGATGGAGGTGGCTGAGGATGACCTAGCGATGGTCGTGCCTGAAGGTGGCCTCACGATGGTGGTGGTGCCTGACAATGACCACGCATCGGTGGTGGCGCCGGCGATCCCACAGCTGGGCGACATGACCACGCCAATTGTGGTAGAAGACTACATCCCACTGCCTCCATTGCCTTCACCGCCTCGCCGCTCTAGGCGCATCAGGGAGAGGAAGGAGAAGAAGGAGAAGAACAATGCATGAGAACTGAACTTTGTCAGGTATGTCAGATCTCCTATAGGTTAGTTATCCAAAAATGATATATATATATATACTTAGTTACCTATGTTATCCCTAATATGCTTAGTTTCCTATAGGTTAGCTTCATTTTTACCTAACTTGGCTCTAATATGCTAACTTAGAGCTTATATGCTTAGTTTCCTATAGGTTAACTCCAAAATAACTTATGTTAGCACAAAATGATCAAGTTTACATAATAAGCTTATAGTCTTTTTCTTATTCTTCTTCTTTTCCAAAATGACATAGGTTAGCTTCATTTTACCTAAGTTGGCTCTAATATACAAACTTAGAGCTTATATGCTTAGTTTCTTATAGGTTAGCTCCAAAATAACTTATGTTAGCACAAAATGATCAAGTTTACATAATAAGCTTATAGTCTTCTTCTTCTTCTTCTTCTTTTCCAAAATGACATAGGTTAGCTTCATTTTACCTAAGTTGGCTCTAATATACAAACTTAGAGCTTATATGCTTAGTTTCCTATAGGTTAGCTCCAAAATAACTTATATTAGCACAAAATGATCAAGTTTACATAATAAGCTTATAGTCTTTTTCTTATTCTTCTTTTTTTCCAAAATGACATAGGTTAGCTTCATTTTACCTAAGTTGGCTCTAATTACTAACTTAGAGCTTATATGCTTAGTTTCCTATAGGTTAGCTCCAAAATAACTTATGTTAGCACAAAATGATCAAGTTTACATAATAAGCTTATAGTCTTCTTCTTATTCTTCTTCTTTTCCAAAATTCTTCTTATTTTTCTTCTAGTGTTCTTCTTCTTCTAGTATTCTTCTAGTCTTCTTTTTTTTCTTCTTCTAACTTCTTGTTTATCATTTTGCAGATTTGATTTAATTGACGGAAGCTTGCGTGGATGGAGTGCTTCTTTTCCATTTGTGTTTTTATTTTGTATCAATGTGAAACTTTTGTGAATTGATGGATAACGGTGTTGTATGAACAATGTGAAACTTTTGTAATATGTAACGATGGAACTATGTGTTGGCTATGTATGTATATATGATGGAACTTCTGTGTTGGCTATGTATGTATATATGATGGAACTTGTGTGTTGGCTATGATTATTATATGGATGCTTGTTATATATATATGTGTTGGATATCTCATAGGAAAGAGTATGGTATCTTTGTTTTGATTTTTGATCAACGATTGTAGCAAGTTGTCCTCGGCCTCTTTGACGTTCTTTTCAACCAGAAATACATCTATGATATTTGTGTTAATGAACCCAATATCATAAATTTCTTGTTTTTTGCACTCGACGATCTTCAATCTGCATAATATATTGAGGATAATTAATTATAAATACATGCAATGAAAGAGCCGAGCTATATATAGAGACTTAATGATAGAAATAGTACTTACAGGCAGTAGCAAAAGACCATTAATTTATCGAGGGCCTTTTGATTGAAGAACTCGAAGAACTCCTCAAATGGAACAGTCAACAGATCATTTGCAACGAGATCGTGCTCCTCTTTAATATGCAGATACAAAGCATTCTTACCCTCAGACTCTCTGCAGGTTTCCATGTACCAATTATGGAATCTTCGCATCATTGTTGTCAGAGATTTTTCATCTTTGACGAGAGGCTTCCCGTACTCGTATCTGTGTCCGTCCACCTCCAAGAAATCAGGAAGTGCATCGTCAGGCAGGTAATCGTCAAGATTGCCATAACCGGCCACCGTCCCCGGAGCATTAGACACATTGAGCGGGGGGCACGATTGCTGTGCTTGTTCGCCGAGCTGGGAAATTTTTTTCCCCTTTGCTCGTTCTTTTGACCTTTTAGCACTGACAGTAGTTCCCGACCGCTGGGCTTGGAGATATGTTTGTTCAGTAATGCGCTCATAGTTGGTTCTCGGCGGAGACTTTGGTGGTTTCCTCAGGGCGTCGAGAGTGCGCTTTGCTTTCACCGGATCTACCTTCCCCTCCGGAGGTGGATGTCTCTTTGCTTTCACCCCTTCAAATAACTCCTTCACGTGGGTCCGCACAATCGTATCGTTTTCCTCCTCGGACCTCTCGTACGGTAACTTCTCTAGAGGCTTGAGAGATGATGGACCGTATTTGTATTGCCTCCCGCCTCTGGTTGTGCTGCTAGACGCCGGAGTAGACGGAGCGGCTGCGGCGTCTGTCTTCTTTCGTGCTTGCTTACAAGGCAGAGGAGAAGGAGTACGACGCACCGGAGTAGCCGGGGCGGCGGTGGGTCTCTTCCGCCCTTGCTGGCGAGGCGGAGAAGGAGGATGCTGCTGGCTGCTCGGGAGCGCCAGCGCAGGCGGAGAAGGAGGCGGAGTGCCGCCATGCGCCGGAGAAGGAGGCGGAGTGCCGCCACACGTGCCCTGATCGTCACTCGCCGGAGGAGGAGGCGGTGGAGGAGGCGGAGTGCCCTGACTCGCCGGAGCAGGAGGAGGAGGCAGAGGCGTCCAGTTCAAAAGGTTGATGAGCTCCTTCTTCCATAGGCATGGAGTCTTCAGAGCAGAACCCAGCCTAGTCTCCGCTTCACCGGTAGGGTGGTCAAGCACGAGGTCCTCAAATCCCTCCATTATTTCATCCACCATCACCTTAGCATATCCTTTTGGAATCGGCTGGCAGTGATAAGTTGTGCCGGGTCCACTAGGATAAACTTGGCCAACAGCCACCTTGACCTTGAAAGTCATCCATCGCGCCATCATGTGACAATTTTGAGACTCCGTGATACCATCCACGGGATAGCTGGCAGGAGCCGTCAAGACATGCTCCGGCTGAAGCAGCTCGGTGGAAGCCACGCTGCTTCTTGGCTGAGATGGCGGGGTAGCTTCGGGGGAAGCTTCGGCAGGTCGTTTGCTGCGATCTGCTGCTTCTCGTTCCTCTTCTCGATCCTCTAGCCCCATATTACCCTTTCGTGCAGCGCCTGCAGTTGGTCCTGCTCCAGTTTCTTCCTCCTCTCGTGGGTTTTGTAACCCCCTGCGTCCGGAAAACCAACCTTCCACGGAATGGAGCCTGGCGTGCCACGTGTCCGTCCAGGTTGCTCAGGATTCCCAAGGGCCATTGTGAGCTCGTCCTTCTCCCTGTTTGGAAGGAACGTCCCTCGCTGCGCTGCATCGATATAGTGTCGAAGGTTCTTGACTGGTAATTCCAGTTGCTCGTCCGTCCACTGGCAAAACCCTGTTACAGGGTCCAAGGTTCCGCCAGACCCGAAGAACCAAGTCCGGCAACGGTCTGGCCATCTCATTATCTCTAGTTCGATCCCTTTTTCAAGCAAATCATTCTCAGCCTTGGACCACTTAGGCCGGGCTTGCAGGTAGCCACCTGACCCCGTGCGATGGTGAAGCGTCTTCTCTGCAGCATTTTTCTTGTTTGTCTCCGACATCTTCTTACTCTTTTCCGATGTCTTGTGGGCCACAAATGCGGGCCAGTGATCTTTGATCTTCTCATATTTGCCAATGAATTCTGGTGTCTTTTTATCTTTGACAAACTGGTTCAGCTCTTTCCTCCACCTCCTCATAGGGTTGCCATCTTCTTAAGAGCACAAGACTTGATTAATTCCTCTTTAACTGGCTTCTCCGGATCCTCCTCTGGCGGTAGGGTGAAATTTGCCTTCAGCTAAGTCCAAAGATCTTCTTTCTGCATATCATTGACATAAGACACCGGAGCGTCTTCCTCCTTAGGCTTATACCATTGCTGGATGCTGATCGGGATCTTGTCCCTAACAAGAACCCCGCACTGAGAAGAAAATGCCTTCCTTGTCCGGATGGGTTCAATCGGTTCGCCGTCGGGCGCGATTTCTATGATCTCACACTTTTCATCCGAGCTCAACTTTTTCTTCGGGCCTCGTCTCCTTACCGAAGTTGTGCTCGATCCGGAGGGCTAGAAATTATAAGGAAGAAAGACGAGAGTAATTAATATGTGTACATATACCAAAACAATGGAAGCATCAATTAACTAGTCAGCACGGTGTTAACTAATATATATATATATACCTGGTCGGGCTCGGTTCGGTCACCGGAGCAGTCAGCACGGTCTCCTTCTTGTTCCTCCATTGTGTCACCGGAGCCATCATGAACATAGTCCAGTTCTTATACCGGCATTAATGGGCCGAAGCCCTCATGAACATAGCCCTCTTCTTCACCCCGTTCTTCCAGCTGACCAACAACGGTGTCGAGGAGAAATGACGCAACTTCATCCCTTCCATTTGAGATTATGTCCCTCAATATCGCTTCTGCTTCTTCATCTCGGTAGTGCTCCATAGTTTCTGCAAATATTTACAACATGTTTATATATGGTACAGATGGAACTAGTGGCAAACGTAGAACTAGCCAGCTAATCACAATAAGGAATCATGTTAGTGGCCTCGACGCTGCTTCTCTAGGGTTTGGGGTCGCCTCGACACAACAACGCTTCGAGAGAGTTAATTTGTCGGGTAGGGGCGCGGCGGGAGGGGGTAGGAGACCAACATCGTTTTCTCTCTAGGGTTTGGGTGTCCTCGAGAGTTTTGGTCGAGCGAGAGGGCCGAGGGGGGGTATTTATATCGACCGCCCCTCATGTCGAAGTTATCTCGAGGGGGTTATATCGACAACAACGCGACAACGACAAGAAAGGAAAATAATTAAGGAAAAGGAAGAAAAGAGGAAGAAGGAAGAAGGAAGAAAAAAAAAGAGGAGCTCCTCTTCTTTTTCTTCTTTTTTCCTCTTCTTATTTATTTCTCCTCTTCTTCCTCTCCTCTTCTTCATCTTCTTATTTTCCTTTTTCCTCTCATTCTTTTTCTTCTTCTTTCTTCCTTCTTCCTTCTTCCTCTTTTCTTCCTTTCCTTATTTTACTTTAAATTTCTCCTCTACACTAACCTAAAATGCACTAACCTAAAATCGATATCTACTAACAACTTAAAAAAATAATACATATATGAAAAAATGCATATATGAAAAAAAACATCATCATATCATCAACAGAAAAAATAGTATTTTTTCTAAAAATCTATCTTTTGCATATATACATCAACATATATATACACTAACCTAAAATGCACAAAAATGCTATCGGAGAGGGGGTATATCGACCCCCCTCATGTATCCACATACATACATCGATACATACATATATGTATAAATTTTTGCATATATAAAGTTTTTCTAAAATCTAACTTTTGCATATATGAACATATATACACAGAGAACATATACATATATACACAAAGAACATATACATAAAATGCACAAAAAATCAGAGGAAAGGGCGCCGGCGGCCGGACCGAAGGCAGCGGCGTGTGGTCGGGGCGACGATGACGGGGTTGGGGAAGGGGCGGCGCGCGCGGCGACGGCGACGGGGTCGGGGAAGGGGCGGCGCGCGCGGCGATGGCGACGGGGTCGGGGAACATGTGGCGCGCGCGGCGAC
>NC_057803.1:649032857-649033373 GCF_018294505.1 Triticum aestivum | reverse complement strand
AGTCCTGGTTGGTGCCACCAACCGGGACCAAAGGCCTCTGTGCTGCCCGCCTCGGGGCCAAAGTTTAGTCCCACCTCGCTAGTCGAGAGGGGCGCGCAGTGGTTTATAAGCCCCACTGCCGCACCCCTCTCGAGCTCCTCTCCACCGCAGGCTTTCGGGCCTACTTGCTATTGCTTTGTCTGATGGGCCTTCTGGGCCTACTGCGGGCCTGAATCCTGGCCCATAGTAGGGTTTCTAGTCGTATTCAGGCCGTGGCGGCCCAGTAGGAGGCATTTTTTTGTTTTTTTCTTTTCTTTACTTATTGTTGCTATATTTATTTATTTTTCAAGTTTTTTTCTTTTGTTTTTTGCATTATTTATTTTCTTTTGTTTTTTGCTTTATTTTTAATTGTTTTTGCTTTTAGTTTTAGGAAAATTATAAACTTTCTGTTAGTGCCATTAGTTTTCAAATTTGAAAACACTTTTTTTGTTTTTTTGTTTTCTTTCTTGCTTTATTCATTTTATTTTGTTTCTACTT
>NC_057803.1:649007441-649032760 GCF_018294505.1 Triticum aestivum | reverse complement strand
TGTTGTTTTTTTCTTTTGTTTTCTGCATTATTTATTTTCTTTTGTTTTTTGCTTTAATTTTTAATTGTTTTTGCTTTTAGTTTTAGGAAAATTATAAACTTTCTGTTAGTGTCATTAGTTTTCAAATTTGAAAACACTTTTTTTGTTTTTTTGTTTTCTTTCTTGCTTTATTTATTTTATTTTGTTTCTACTTAAAAAAAATACTTATTGTTGCTATTTTTAATTATTACGAGGGCCGAACCATAAGACATTAAAGCATTTCAAATGAACTATGAAAAAGTTGAAAGTTGGCATGGTATCATAAATTGACCCACATAGCATGTGCATGTACAACACGGACAATGGTATCATACTCGTCAGTTACAAAGTTGGCATGGTATCATCATAATAGTTGCGGGAGAAAGTCTTCACTTTTTCTTCGCTTGTGTCATTTGCTTATTGCGCCGTAACCATGGATAATCTTCATCGTTTATCAGGATGCTGGGGTCAGCCTTGACTTTGAAGGGAGGAATTTCATGAAACTTCTCATAATGTTCAGACATGTCTGTCTTGTCCTGCACTCCCACAATGTCCCTTTTTCCTGAAAGAACTATGTGGCGCTTTGGCTCATCGTATGATGTATTCGCTTCCTTATCTTTTCTCTTTCTCGGTCTGGTAGACATGTCCTTCACATAGATAACCTGTGCCACATCATTGGCTAGGACGAACGGTTCGTCAGTGTACCCAAGATTTTTCAGATCCACTGTTGTCATTCTGTACTGTGGGTCTACCTGTACCCCGCCTCCTGACAGATTGACCCATTTGCACTTAAACAAAGGGACCTTAAAATCTACTCCGTAGTCAAGTTCCCATATGTCCACTATGTAACCATAATATGTGTCCTTTCCCCTCTCGGTTGTTGCATCAAAGCGAACACCGCTGTTTTGGTTGGTGCTCTTTTGATCTTGGTCAATCGTGTAAAATGTATTCCCATTTATCTCGTATCCTTTCCAAATCAATATAGTCAAAGATTGTCCCCTGGACAACAAGTACAGCTCATCACAAACAGTGTTGTCACCTCTGATACGTGCTTCCAACCAACTGCTAAAAGTCCTGATGTGTTCACATGTAATCCAGTCGTCGCACTGCTCCGGGTGTTTGGAGCGCAGACTGTTCTTGTGTTCATCGACATACAGGGTCACCAAGGTAGAGTTCTGTAGAACTGTGTAGTGTGCTTGAGACCAAGAATATCCGTCCCTACATATTATTGAGTCCCTTCCAAGCGTGCCTTTTCCAGTCAGTCTCCCCTCATACCGCGATTTAGGGAGACCTATCTTCTTAAGGCCAGGAATGAAGTCAACACAAAACCTGATGACATCCTCTGTTTGATGGCCCATGGAGATGCTTCCTTCTGGCCTAGCGCGGTTACGGGCATATTTCTTTAGGACTCCCATGAACCTCTCACAGGGGTACATATTGTGTAGAAATACGGGGCCCAGAATGACAATCTCGTCAACTAGATAAACTAGGACGTGCGTCATGATATTGAAGAAGGATGGTGGGAACACCAGCTCGAAACTGACAAGACATTGCACCACATCACTCCTTAGCCTTGGTATGATTTCTGGATCGATCACCTTCTGAGAGATTGCATTGAGGAATGCACATAGCTTCACAATGGCTAATCAGACGTTTTCCGGTAGAAGCCCCCTCAATGCAACCGGAAGCAGTTGCGTCATAATCACGTGGCAGTCATGAGACTTTAGGTTCTGAAACTTTTTGTCTGCCATATTTATTATACCTTTTATCTTAGACGAGAAGCCAGTCGGGACCTTCATACTAAGCAGGCATTCAAAGAAGATTTCCTTCTCTTCTTTGGTAAGAGCATAGCTGGCAGGACCTTCATACTGCTTTGGAGGCATGCCGTCTTTTTCGTGCAAACGTTGTAGGTTCTCCCGTGCCTCAGTTGTATCTTTTGTCTTCCCATACACGCCCAAGAAGCCTAGCAGATTCACGCAAAGGTTCTTCGTCACGTGCATCACGTTGATCGAAGAGCGGACCTCTAGGTCTTTCCAGTAGGGTAGGTCCCAAAATATAGATTTCTTCTTCCACATGTGTGTGTGTCCCCTAGCGTCACTCGGAATAGCTAGTACGCCGGGACCCTTTCCAAAGAAATCATTGACCATAGCAAGTACGTGATCACCGGTACGCATGGCGGGCTTCTTCCGGTGATCTGCCTCGCCTTTGAAATGCTTGCCTTTCTTTCGACATTGATGGTTGGTCGGAAGAAATCGACGATGGCCTAGGTACACATTCTTCCTGCAGCTTGTCAGGTATATACTATCAGTGTCAAGTAAACAGTGCGTGCATGCGTGGTATCCCTCGTTTGTCTGTCCTGAAAGGTTACTAAGAGTGGGCCAATCGTTGATGGTCACGAACAACAACGCCTTTAGGTTAAATTCCTCCTGTTTGTGCTCATCCCACGTACGTACACCGTTTCCATTCCACAGCTGTAAAAGTTCTTCAACTAATGGCCTTAGGTACACATCAATGTCGTTGCCGGGTTGCTTAGGGACTTGGATGAGAACTGGCATCATAATGAACTTCCGCTTCATGCACATCCAAGGAGGAAGGTTATACATACATAGAGTCACGGGCCAGGTGCTGTGATTGCTGCTCTGCTCCCCGAAACGATTAATGCCATCCGCGCTTAAAGCAAACCATACGTTTCTTGGCTCACTTGCAAACTCATCCCAGTACTTCCTCTCGATTTTTCTCCACTGCGACCCGTCAGCAGGTGCTCTCAACTTCCCGTCTTTCTTACGGTCCTCACTATGCCATCGCATCAACTTGGCATGCTCTCCATTTCTGAACAGACGTTTCAACCGTGGTATTATAGGAGCATACCACATCACCTTCGCAGGAACCCTCTTCCTGGGGGGCTCACCGTCAACATCACCAGGGTCATCTCGTCTGATCTTATACCGTAATGCACCGCATACCGGGCATGCGTTCAGATCCTTGTACGCACCGCAGAAGAGGATGCAGTCATTAGGGCATGCATGTATCTTCTGCACCTCCAATCCTAGAGGGCATACGACCTTCTTTGCTGTGTATGTACTGTTGGGCAATTCGTTATCCTTTGGAAGCTTCTTCTTCAATATTTTCAGTAGCTTCTCAAATCCTTTGTCAGGCACAGCATTCTCTGCCTTCCACTGCAGCAATTCCAGTACGGTACCGAGCTTTGTGTTGCCATCTTCGCAATTGGGGTACAACACTTTTTTGTGGTCCTCTAACATGCGATCGAACTTCAGCTTCTCCTTTTGACTTTCGCATTGCGTCCTTGCATCAACAATGACCCGACGGAGATCATCATCATCGGGCACATCATCTGGTTCCTCTTGATCTTCAGTAGCTTCACCCGTTGCAGCAGCATCGTGCACATCGTCTGGTTCCTCTTGATGTTTAGTAGCATCACCGTATTCAGGGGGCACATAGTTGTCATCGTACTCTTCTTCTTCGCCGTCTTCCATCATAACCCCTATTTCTCTGTGCCTCGTTCAAACATTATAGTGTGGCATGAAACCCTTGTAAAGCAGGTGGGTGTGGAGGATTTTCCGGTCAGAGTAAGACTTCGTATTCCCACATATAGGGCATGGACAACACATAAAACCATTCTGCTTGTTTGCCTCAGCCACTTCGAGAAAATCATGCACGCCCTTAATGTACTCGGAGGTGTGTCTTGAACCGTACATCCATTGCCGGTTCATCTGCGTGCATTATATATAATTAAGTGTGTCAAAAATCATTACAGAACATCATGAATAGATAATTAAGTGACCAAATTAATAGAAGTTCATCATCACATTAAAACCAAAGTACATACATAGTTCTCATCTAACAACATAAAGCTCTGCAGAGCATCTAAATTAATTAAACCATACACTGAAACTATGTAAAACATTTCAATGCGAAAACAAATGCGATCATAATCGCAACCAATATAACAACTGATCCAACGGCATAATGATACCAAGCCTCGGTATGAATGGCATATTTTCTAATCTTTCTAATCTTCAAGCGCATTGCATCCATCTTGATCTTGTGATCATCGACGACATCCGCAACATGCAACTCCAATATCATCTTCTCCTCCTCAATTTTTCTAATTTTTTCCTTCAACAAATTGTTTTCTTCTTCAACTAAATTTAACCTCTCGACAATAGGTTCGGTTGGAATTTCCGGTTCAACAACCTCCTAGATAAATAAAATCTATGTCACGTTGGTCGGCATAATTGTCATAAACAATAAATGAACCAATAGTTATGAAAAGATAATATATACCACATCTGAATCATAGACAGGACGAGGGCCGACGGGGGCGGATACCAAAACCATCGCACTATATAAGATGCAATAATAAAAGTAAGAAAATTATACAAGTATCTATATAAACATACAAGTAAGAGTTTTTTTCCTTTCAGAAAGAAGATAAGAACAAGAGGCTCACCACGGTGGTGGCGGCGATGAGATCGGCGCGGGCGATCGACGGCGGTGAAGACGGGGACGGGACGTGACAGACCGCTAAACCTAGACAAATATTGAAAAAAATGGAGCTTGGAGGTGGAGCTTGGGGAGGAGAAAGCTTAAGTAGTGTGGCTCAGGCATTCCATCGAACACCTCGTGTGCATAGGAGGTGAGCTAGAGCACCACAAAGCTTTCTCCTTGCCAACCACAAAAAAAAAGAGCAGTGAGAGTGCTCTCCTCGCGGGGTATATATAGGCAATTAATTGGTCCCGGTTGGTGGCATGAACCGGGACTAATGGGCAGCCTTTGGTCCTGGTTCAGGCCACCAACCGGGACAAATGGTGGTGGGCCAGGAGCAAGGCACATTGTTCCCGGTTCGTCCCACCAACCGGGACCAAAAGGTCCAGACGAACCGGGACCAATGGCCCACGTGGCCCGGCCGGCCCCCGGGGCTAACGAACCGGGTCCAATGCCCCCATTGGTCCCGGTTCTGGATTGAACCGGGACTAATGGGCTGACCCGGCCTGGACCATTGCCCCCTTTTCTACTAGTGTACATCTTCGCACGCAAGGAAGTGCGTCCAGGCAAAAAAAAATGATTCGCCCCCCTGACTGATGGGAGCTACCAACTACATCTTCGCACACAAGAAAGTGCCTAACAGTCAGGAACCACCTGGTCGAAGCATACGTAGGGTTGTCATTCTGGTCGCCACCATGTACATACATACTGGTCGATGTAGAGGCGCGCACGTATCATAGTAGAGGCGTGCATGTGTCATAGTAGAGACGTGCACGTAGCATGTACACGTACGTACAGCGACTAGGGTGCAAGAAAGAAAATACGGCCACGTACGTACATACGGGCGGGGTCTCGGATGCCTACTCGCGCATACGTATGGCTAGGGCTCGTGTACATGGCTGGGTCGGAACGCAGAAATAGCGTCGTCGTCGTGTTCATAGGGAGCCAACCGGCTAGGTCGAAATAGAATGCGTCGTCGTGTTCATCGGGAGGGCTTGGACGAAACAGCCAATGGAAACGAGGCATGGCGTACCGTAGAACAGAGGAAACTGCCTTGTGTTCGACCGACCACGTTCGAAACAAGATCCTGTTCATCGGGAGGGGCATGGCATACCGCAAAACGGAGGAAAGAGACTTGTGTTGGACCTCCTACGGTCGAAACGGGGTCCTGTTGATCAGGAGGGGTGTGGCGTACCGCAAAACGGAGGAAACGGACTTGTGTTGGAGCGCTACAGTCCAAACGAGGGTCCTGTTCATTGGGAGGGTGTGGCGTACCGCAAAACGGGACTCCACGGGATAGTGTTCATCTCCACCGTCGACCTCCTCCCGCCTCCACGGGCTACTGTTCATCCAGCAACGACCTCCTCCAGCGTCCATCTGCGACTGTTCATCCACGGGCTCCTGTTCATCCAGCCTCCACCAGGCGCTACTCCACCAGCTATTGTTCAACCACCCCTCTCCCATGAGCTCTTGTTCATCCAGCCCTCCACCATCTACTGTTCGTCCAGCTCTCCACCATCTACTGTTCATCCAGCTCTCGATGGGGTCGTCCTGTTCATCCAGCCCTCCACGGGGTCCTGTTCATCCAGCCCCAACCAGCTCGATCGATCGGGGTCCTGTTCATCCAGAGGCAACACCACGAGGTCATGTTCATCCACCCCCATTGCGAACTGTTCATCCAAACCCCCCAGCAACACTCACTTTTCATCCAGAGGTAGCATCGATCGGCTTCAGTTAGCAGCAGTAGTGAAGGAATCGCTCGATCTCGTACAGTTGACAGCCATCGATCGATCGCTCGGGTTCAGTAACGCGTAGCCTGCAGTGCAATCACTCAGGTTCAGTAGCAGAACACCTCACTCGGGTTCAGTTAGAGCACAACACCTCGCACCTACGCATGTGCGTGTACGAGAGAACGCGCAAACCTCTCTGCATCGCTCGGCCCCGACCACCCACCGTAACCGGGAACTCCCCGGTATTTTCCTCGCCCTTGCTTGTACCACGGTTTTTTCCGTCATGGACGGCCCAAAAAATGTCATGCAGCTGCGTCTCCGGCCCACCCAGGACGAAAAGCCCATTTTCTATCATGATTTTTTGTCATGGAATTAGGAGCCCACCACATCTATAATGATACCGGGTGTTGTCACAATTATCGTCATAGAAGTGTCGTAAGTATGACAGAAAAAAAATCGTTCGGCCCAAAATGTCATGGATGTGTCTTTTTTTTAGTGTAAGCATGTGTTGACTAGCTAGTTGATGCATTAATTATTTTGGTATGTACATATATTAACTCTTCATTCTTCTTTTATATAGCCCTCCGGATTAAGCAATACTTTAGTAAAGAAACGAGGCCCGAAGAAAAAGTTGCGCCCAGATGAAAGGTTCACGATCACAGAAATCGCGCGCGATGGCCAACCGATTAAACCCCTCCGGACCAAGGAAGCATTTTCTGCTCAGTGCGGGGTTCTTGTTAGGGACATGACCCCGATCAGCATTGAGCTATGGAATCAGCCTAAGAAGGAAGAGCTTCAAGTTTCTTTTGTCGAAGATAGACAGAAAGATGATCTTTGGAAAGCGCTGAAGGTAAATTTCACCCTACTGGAAGAGGAGGATCCGGAGAATCCAGTTATAGAGCCATTGATCAATCCATGTGCTCTCAAGAATATGGTAGATCTATTCCGGAGGTGGAAGAATGAGTTGAAAGCAACATATGTCTACCAAGACAAGACTCCAGAATTCACCGGCCGATTTGAGAAGATAAGAGATCACTGACCCGCATTTGTGGCCAACAAGACATCGGACAAGAGTAAGAAGATGTCAGCGATTAACAAGATAAATGCTGCAAAGAAGGAGCATCACCATCGCACGGGGTCAGGCGGCTACCTCAAAGCCCGGCCATTGTGGGAGAAGGCCGAGCAGCATCTGATTGCTAAAGGGGTCGAACCAGAGATATTGCACTGTCCAGACCGTTGTAGGACTTGGTTCTTCGGCGCTGGTGGAACATTGGACCCTGAAACAGGGAAGTGTTGCTGGATGGACGAGTAACTTGAAACACCCGTCACGAAGCTTCGGAAAGAAATCAATGAAGTGCGGGAAGGGAAGTTTGTTCTCGACAGAGAGAACGACAAGCTCATAAGGGCCCTCGAGAATCCTGAGCACCCTGGACGAACACAAGGCACGCCAGGCTCCGTTGCATGGAAGGTTGTGTTTCCCAACGCAGGCGGTTACAAAACCCAAGAGAGGAGGAGGAAAGTGGAGCAGAGCAAACTGCAAGAGCTTAAGGCAAGGGTACGAAAGCTAGAGGAACGACAAGATGTTGAGAACCACCAGCTGCGAGATCCTGCCCAAGAAGCTACCCCAGAAGCTACCCCGCCATCTTAGTGGAGAAGCAGCGTGGCTTCCACCGAGATCGTTCAGCAGCCTGACTTGACGGGTCCTAGCTACCCAGTGGATTTTATCACAGATTCACACCAGTGCCACCTTATAATGAAATGGCTTCAGCTCAAAGTCAAGGCGGCTGTCGGCTCTGTGTTCCCTCCTTCACCCGGAGTAACTTTTCACTCCCGTCCGATTGGACAAGGCTATGCTGTTATGATGGTGGATGAAATAACAAAGGGATTTGAGGAGCTCTAGCTTGACCACCCTACAAGTGATGGGGAGACTCAGCTGGGTCTTGCTACGCATACTCCATGTCTATGGCGGAAGGAGCACATCAAAATTTTGAACTTCACGGCTCCTCCTAGTCAGCTGGGCACTCCGCCTCCTCCGCCTCCTACTCCTCCTCCAGTGAGTGATCAAGGCACTCCGCCTCCTGCTCCGGCGCGTGAGGGCGGCAGTACTCCGCCTCCTTCTCCGCCTGCTCCGGCACGTCCGAGCAGCCCGCCTCCTTCGTCGCCTCGTAAGCGACGGCGAAACACAGACGCCCGCCGCTCCGGCTGCTCCGGTGTGTCGTAGTAGTCCGCCCCTGGCTGTTCCGTCTCTTCAGCAATGAAAGAAGACAACCATAGCCGCTCTGGCTGCTCCGGCTTCTAGCAATACAGCTAGACGCGGTAGGCAATATGGATTCGGTCCATCGTTTCTCAAGTCTCTAGAGAAGTTACCATACGAGAGGAGCAACGAGGAAAACCAGAAGATCTCTAAAGGCCAAGTGAATGACTTATTTGAATCGGTAAAAGCTAAGAAACATCAACCTCCGGAGGAGAAGATAGATCTGGTGAAATCGAAGTGCACTTTGGATGCCCTCTAGTGACCACCACCGCCTCCGCCGCAATCCAACTATGACTGCATCATTGAAAGGACATATAAGGAAGCGGAGCGGTCGGGAAGTACTTGCACTGATCAAAGGCTAGCAGAATGAAGAAAAGGGGGGAAATCCCCTACTCGGCGAACAAGCAAAGCAATCATGCCCCCCGCTCAATTGGTTTAGCGATATCGTCGCTAATCTTTTGGGGATGCTGCCCGGTACCAATCCTCGAGATTACATGACCGACGACGATGCAAATTTTTTTGAAACAATGGAGGTGGACACATTAAGATTCGAGCATGGGAAGCCTCTTGTCAGACCTGGTACTTCCCTAACAACGATGATGCGAACATTCCATGATTGGTACATGGACATCTGCAGGAAGTCTGGGAAAAATACTTTGTCACTAAGAGTTAAAGAGGAGCACGACCTCGTTGGAATTGATCTGTTGTTGGTTCCATATGAGGATTTCTTCCAGTTTTTAATCAAAAGGCCGTCGTTAAAACAATCATCACTTGCTACTGTCTATAAGTACTACTTTTCTGTAATTAATTAAGTCTCTATATATAGATCAGCTCTTTCATTGCATGTATATATAATTATCCTCACTATATTATGCAGATTGAAGATCGCCGAATTGAAGAAACGACAAGTAGGTGATATTGGGTTCATTAACATAAATCCCATGGATGAATGGAGTGTTAAACATGATGCCAAACAAACAAAGGCCAACTTTCTCGCATCGTTACATCAAAATCAAAACAAAGCTACAATACTCTTTCCTTACCAATACAAGTGAGTGTTACTGTCTTGTGCATATTTGGTTTCCCTTATTACTCAAAGTTATAGTAATGTAATTGTTGAGTTATGCATGCTTGCGCAGCTTCCACTTTATTCTGCTAGAAATTAAGCTTGAGCAGGGACTAGTAACCGTCATAGACTCCATATGAAAAAATCCGGAGGAGTATGCGACCATGACTAAAATACTCGAGAAGTAAGTTCAATCGATCATTATGGCACCATATCGGCAACTTTGTTCATTTCCTGATATCAAGTAATTGTTTTCTTTGTCTGGCAAGGTTTGGAGAAAGTTCACCGCACAAGCTCCAGGACTGCCGATGGAGCTGCGATTTAACCACCCGAAAGTAAGTACTAGCTACTAGCTAGTTCCACGCATCTCCCATTGATTCTAGCTAGATTCATCAATACCATTTAGCATGCTTGCTTATCAGTTTGATTGACCTCTATTTCTTGTAAAGTGGTTGTGGCAGGAACCTGGGAATGATTTCTATGGATACTACATTTGCGAGTTCATCCACCCCACCACCTGGGAGCGGGGCTACTCTAAACAACAATATGAAGTGCATAAGCAATAATATTCACAATTTTATTTTATTACCATCATTTGTGTTCAGTTTCATTCATATATATGTATTGACCCCCTTCTTGAAATTAGATGTGGCAGGTGTGGGATGCACTCCTACCACAAGATCGCATACGAGCAATTCAAGAGGAATTGGCGGGAATCTTTCTTGATCACGTCATCGACAAAGACGAAGAATACCATGTGGAAGTTGAGTTCAGATGTTAGGGAATTTTGTAAGAGATCTTATATTTAATGTGTGTGTGTCTACATATATATATATAGGGTCTATTCTGATAACACCCCTTAAGAGCTTATTCTGCACACCCGAACCTTATTCTGCTAACACCCCGCGCCCCGAACCTAACCAACAGGCTGATGCTCCTAAACCGCATTCACCGGGTGAGGAAAAAAAGACGCCACCCACTTATCCTCCTCGTCCCCACACGCATTCCCCAATCCCTCCCACCTTCTTCCTCCCCTACTTGTGCCCGTTTGACCAACTTCCTTCCCGCATCGGAGCCCCACCAAAGCAACCCTGCCACCGGCCATCACGCCCCAGCCCACCTTGCACTGCCACCGCCCCTCCCGAGCCTCCCAACTCTCCCCTACGCCGGATCCATGGCAGCCACGGACCTCTCACGCTGCCCAACTCTCCCCTACGCCGGATACATGGCGGCCACGGCCCTCCCGCGCCGCCCATCCTTTCCAACACCGGATCCATGGAGGCCACAAACTCTCCCGCACAATGCCGGCGACGGATCCGGGCACTACCGCCAGGCCGCGCAAGGACGGCGATGAATCAGACCTCCACAGCCACCCCGCGAATGGCCGGCGACGGATCTGGGCACCATCTTCACCCGTCGCGCCGACCCTCGCCGGTGATGGAGCAAGCGGTTCCACTTCTGTATAGGCTCCGGCGCCGCCCTTCCCCAACCGAATGAAGCTGCTGCTGCTGCCTCTCATCTTCTTCAGGCTTTCCTCCCATGGCCTTCCCACGTGCTCTGTCTCCTCGCTGGCGGCCGCGCCCATCACCTCTCCGTGGCCCCTCTTTGGTTCTCCTCCCGCTCACAATCCGGCTCAGGCAGCACGCTCCAGCCATGGTGAGGCTCCCGCGTGTGCCTGTGCAGTGCATGGTCCCTTGAGGTGCAGCGCGGCGGGTGTGCGTGCAACCCAACTCAAAGCAACAGTGCAATGATGGGGATGGAAGCGCAGGTGGCGGTGCACGGTGAGCTCGAGGTCGCTGACGGCCTCCCTCTGCCCATGCGCTTGTGATGCAGTATGGAACCAAGGCCAGATCTTCACCGACCCCCCTTCATCATATTCCGGTGAGGTACCAGCCCATACATGATATGCAGTACTGACGGCGACGCCATGCAGTTCGCTGTGCGAATCCCGTCCAGGTTTGGTGCTGTTCAGAAGCATTTCTACTGCTTTCAGAAGAAAAAATTATGGGTTGTTTTCGATGCAGTGCAGTTCAGACACTCATTGAGGACTTGGAGCTCGCCCGCGAGTGGCTCGTGGTCCGCGCAGCTCGGGCGTGCAACTATTGGGTCCTCCACCGCTGCAAGTCCTCCACCTGTTGCGCCGTCCTCCACAGTACAGTCCACATGGCCAGAGTATGCCACAACCCACAACTCCAGCGGGGGGTAAAAGAGTGTTTGCAGGATTGGCCACATGTACTTCCGGCGAGGGAGCAACGCATCCATGCAAGTTTTTTTCTTCCGTGTCTTTGTACAGCTCAGTGGTGTGGCAGTGTGCACCTCCAGTGGTTCATCTCGTGTGTCTGTGTGTGTGTGCAGTCCGGCGTTGGTCATCTATGTTGCCATGATTTGGTCGTTGTTGACTATGTATGGCTGTACAGTGTGGTCAAGCGATGTGTGCGGTTTAGCCTCGCGAGTGTTGCAATTTCGTTCACCATGGTCGTTTGGTTTGTGATGTTCGCCGGGTCTTGCTATTTTTTTATTCTGTTTGATTGATGGCTTGTTATGTAAAACTTGCAAAGTTTGTTTTGTAATTGTTGGAAACTCGATATAGTTCTTCTGCCAAACTACGTGGTTCGTTGTAAGAATTGAAAAGGAGACAGGATTGTGTGACAAAAAATGTTTGACTAATGATGTAGCTCATTATATATGGTTTGGTGGTTCGCTCAATAAAAGGAAAATGATAAGGAAGCTCATTCTTGGTAGTGACGCCATTCACTTATGTCTGCCTGATTTAATTCACTCGATTCATATTAGAAGCATCTGAAAAGAAGCTCGTTTTCTTATTAGATGTAGTTCACTTGTACGGTCCCTGCGGTCTACTCGACCGGTCTACGCAAGTAAAAAATATTGAGTTTGGAAAAAACTTACGCGGTTCACTTTCGGTAGTGTCGCGGCCGGTTTACGGTAGTCTCGTGGTTCACTTTTCATAGTATTGCGGTTCACCAATGCTTGACATGAAGTGCACTGCACCTTGTTTAGGAAAATTTACGTCCCACAAAAAAGAAATCATGCAGTGCACTTGTCTGTCCGATGAAGTGCGGGTTTTAGTCTAAAGAAGTGGACTCCACCTCGTTTTAGAAAAATTACGTCCCACAAAAAAGAAATCATGTAGTGCACTTGTCGGTCTAATGAAGTGCGGTGTTGTGGCCCGTTTACGGTAGTCTCAGGGTTCCCTTTTCATACTATTGTGGTTCACCAACGCTCGAGATGAAGTGCACTCCACCTCGTTTGGGAAAATTTATGTCCCACAAAAAACAAATCATGCAGTGCACTTGTTCGTATGAAGAAGTGCGGTTTTTAGTCTGAAGCAGTGCGGTTTTTTGTCTGATGCAGTATATACGACGATTTGGGGTTGCGAAAAATAGAGTGTCTGCATTTCATTAAAATCAAAATTACTCTTAAATCATAAGGAATCAAAGAGATTGTTCTAAATGAAAAAGTTGCGTCTCATTGATATCTTTCCAAAGGCGTAAGATTTGAATCATTTCGACCAACAGTTTGTAAAAATTTTGCGAAAAATGGCCGATGTCTCTCGTCATCAGCCGCACGATTTTCAAAATTAACTAAAAACCGTAAGGAATCTCAAAACTATTTTAACATATGAAAGTTGCGCCTCGTTCGTAGCTTTCCAACGGCGTATCACACGCCTTGTTTCGACAAACGGTTCAAAAACTGGAGTGAAAACAGTACCGAAAATTTTAAAAAACTTGAAAAACAGAATTCCGCAATTTAGTAAATTTGAAACTGCTCTTAAACCGTAACGAATTAGAGAAAGATTTATATATGGAAAAGATGTGCCTCGATGATATCTATCCAACGGCGTATCATTTGCTTCATTCCGACAAGCGGTTTATAAAAAACGCGAAAAAACACTCGCTGCCACTCGTCATCCGCGGCACCATTTCCAAAACTGCTCTTAAACCGTGTGGAATCTCGAAAAGTGTTCAACATGTCAAAGTTGCGCGTAATCCATAGCTTTTCAACTGTATATTACACGACTCATTCTTATAAACGGTTAAAAAATTAGAAGTAAAATAGTACCGAAAAAATAACGTGTGTAATTTTTTCCGACGAGAAGTTCACTCGTGTGAGTACTACAGCACACTTGGTTCAAAGAATGACGTGCACTTGCGTTCAGCGTGCAGTGGGGAAGTGGTGTGCACAATAGTTACTCTGCTAATATTAGCAGAATAGACCGTGTGTATATATATAATATATATATATATATATATATATATATATATGTGTGTGTGTGTGTGTGTGTGTATGTACCAGTAGCGTCAGATAGATATACGAAAACTTGTTGTTCGACCAATCTATTGGAGAAGGAGAGGTCGATCACTTCTCTCTGTGTATATGTTCATGACGATCTTCTGTACTTAATGGTTTCCTTCATTTGATTACTAGCTAGCTAGCGCGTCGAGTCCTCTCTATACATAGCATCGACCAAGCACGGAGATAAGAGAGGGCACTTCTCTCTATTAGCTAGCTAACACAATATATGAAACCCCTAAATTAACCCTACAAAACCCACAAAACCCCCCAAACCCCCCTCCCATTTCAGAAAAAAAACCCAGTCCCTGAACTACTGACGCGTGGAAGCCTTTTGGTCCTAGTTGGTGGCGCCAACCGGGACAAAAGGTACTCCTGCTTGGGCAAGCGGCAGCGGCCACGTGGAGCCCCATCTGTCCCGGTTCCTGGGCAAACTAGGACTAAAGGTGTAGGGCTTTAGTACCGACCCTTCAGTCCTGGTTCGGCAACCGGGACAAATGGCCCTCACGAACCGGGACGAATGGGGATTTCCTACTAGTGGATCACAAGCATACACCCTCCATCCACCCCTAAAAAAAACCTCCGTCCAAGTGCTTTAATTAACCCACTAATGGAGAAGTTATGAGTGAGGTGGGGGGGGGGGCTGGTGCATGGAGGTCAAAGAGCTCGCTTCTCGGAGAGCATGGGCGGCCTTGCTACTCGCACGTGTCCCGTCGAGCCTGCGAGGTGGACAGGATGCACGCATCCCGTCGAGTCTGTGCGGCGGACTGCTCGTACGCGTCCCCTCGAGCCTACACAGTGGACTTCTCGCGCTCGTCCCGTCTAATCAAACAGTTGCACACACGCCGCTGAGTATGGTTAAATTTTGACACGGTTCATATAATACAACCGTTTGCGATATTAATGTGTGAGCTTTTTGTTTCAAAAGGGACTTCGTTGGCTACTAACGTGTGTGCCTCTTCTTAAACTGGACAATTTTTTTACCACGGCATATATGTGCCATGTCAAGAAACCATGCCAAGTTTCATGTTTTTTGGTTGAGTTTTTGAATTACTAGGATTTAAAAATCAAGATTTTCAATGTTTCAGGACGACGACAAGTTTTTAATTCATTCCCATTCCTTAAGTAAGACCTAAACATGCACCCAATGACACATGTACAATTTCCCACCCATTTTGCTTCACTGAAGCATGTGCTTGTAGTTCAAATTTGAATTATGGACTACATTAAATGCATAGAAAATTTAATTAGTAATATATACAATGGCCAAACAAACCCTAAACAATTTCAAATTTTGGCACGACACTCCTGTTATTCTATGTTACCTGTAGAAAACAAAGTTCAAGGCTTGAAGAGGCAACAATTATCGTTTTTCCCAAAGAAACCATGAGGGTTGCGAGAAGATTCGACTTATAAGAGGCTTGTAATATAGCTTCGCCCAAATTTGACAATTATGTGTACAATGCAGTGTCACCCTCCCAAGTTTCACGATTTCTTGGTGAATTTTGGATTTACAGAGATTTATAAACCGAGATTTACAATGTTTGTGGCAAGGCAGGACGGCGAGAATGTTGAATTCATTCTCATTCGTTCCATGGGACCTAAACATGCATCACAAGGACACATGTATGGTTTTTTCTAGCCATTTTGGTGCACTGCATCATGTATTTGTAGTTCAGATTTGAATTATGGACATTAAATACCTAGTAATGAATAAAAAAGGGTCAAACGAACCCTGAATAATTTCAAAGTTCAGCTTGAATTTCCAGTTGTTCAGTGTTGCATGTAGAAGAGCATACGAGGCTAGAAGAGGGAGCGATTATCATTTGGCCCACAAGGGGACACGTTTCCCTATCAAAACCACGAGGGTTCTTGCGACACGCTCCGGTTTGTAAGAGCTTTGCAATAAAGCTTGGCCCAAATAGGCAATGTTTTTACCACGACATATATGTGCCATGACTTGACACCATGCCACCTTTGATGACTTTTGGGTGAATTTTGGATTTATGGGGAATTAAAACTGAGATTCTAAATGTCTGAGGATGAGCCAGGACGCTGGTAAGGTTGTAATTCGTTCCCATTCCTGGCATGAAACCTAAACATGCACCCAAGGACACATGTATAATTTTTCTAGGCATTGCGGTGAACTGGAGCATGTATTTGTAGTTCAGATTTGAATTATTGACATTAAATGCCTAAAAAACTCAATTAGTGTATAAAAAGGCCAAACGAACCCTGAGTGAGTATAAATTTCAGCATGGATATCATGTCGTTCCATGTTAACCGTAGAATAAAATACAAGGCGAAAAGAGGCAGTGATTACGTTTCGACAACAAGGAGAACATGTTTCCCTATCGGAACCACGAGGCTTCTTTGAGAGAAGCTCCGGTTTGTAAGAGGTTTGTATAAAGCTTGGCCCAAATTGGGCAATGTTTTTACCACGACATATATGTGCCATGACGTGACACCATGCCTATTTTCATGACTTTCTGGTGAGTTTTGGATTTGCAGGGATTTAAAAACCTAGATTCCAAATGTTTGAGGACAAGCCAATACGACAGTACGGTTGTAATTCGTTCTCATTCCTGACATGGGCTCTAAACATGAACCGAAGGACACATGCATGTACAATTTTCTAGCCATTTTGGTGAACTGGAGCATGTATTTGAGGTTCAGATTTGAATTATGGACATTAAATGCCTAGGAAACTCAATTAGTGTATAAAAAGGCCAAACAAACCCTGAATAAGTTTAAATTTCAGCATGGATATCCTGTCATTCCATGTTACCCGTAGAAGAAAATACAAGGTGAAAAGAGGCAGTGATGACGTTTCGACAACAAGGGGAATATGTTTTCCTATCGGAACCACGAGGATTCTTTGAGAGAAGCTTCAGCTTGTAATATGTTTGTAATAAAGCTTGGCCCAAATTGGACAATGTTTTTACCACGACATATATGCACCATGACATGACACCATGCCAATTTTCATGACTTGCTGGTGAGTTTAGGATTCGCGGTGATTTTAAAACCGAGATTCTAAATGTATGAGGACGAGTGAGGACGACGGTGCGGTTGTAATTCGATCCCATTCCTGGCATGGGAGCTAGACATGCACCAAAGGACACATGTATAATTATTCTAGCCATTTTGGTGAACTGGAGCATGTATTTGAAGTTCATATTTGAATTATGGACAATAAATGCTTAGGAAATTCAATTAGTGTATAAAAAGGCCAAAAGAACCCTGAATAAGTTTAAATTTTAGCAAGGATATCATGTCGTTCAACATTGCCCGTAGAATAAAATACAAGGGGAAAAGAGGCAGTGACTGTGTTTCAACAACAAGGAGACCATGTTTCCCTATCAAAACCACCAGGCTTCTTTGGGAGAAGCTCCGGTTTGTAAGAGGTTTGTAATGAAGGTTGGCCCAAATTGGACAATGTTTTTACAACGACATATATGTGGCATGACCTGACACCATGCCTACTTTCATGATTTTCTGGTGAGTTTAGGATTTACGTGGATTTAGAAACCGAGATTCCAAATGTTTGAGGATGAGCCAGGACGCCAGTACGGTTGTAATTCGTTCCCATTCCTGGCATGAGACCTAAACATACACCCAAGGACACATGCATGTATAATTTTTCTATCCATTTTGGTGAACTGGAGCGTGTATTTGAGGTTCAGATTTGAATTATGGACAATAAATGTCTACGAAACTCAATTAGTGTATAAAAGGCCCAAACAAACCCTGAATAAGTTTAAATTTTAGCACGGATATATTGTCGTTCCATGTTGCCGGTAGAAGAAAATACAAGGCGAAAAGAGGCAGTGAATATCATTTCCCCCACAAGGGGGACCCGTTTCCCTATCGGAACCACGAGGCTTTCTTTGATAGAAGCTCCGGTTTGTAAGAGGCTTGTAATAAAACTTGCACCAAAATGGACGAAAAAAATTCCTCGACATATATGTGCCATGTCGTGACACCATGCCAAGTTTCATGATTTTCGGGTGAGTTTTAGATTTACTGGGATTTAAAAACCAAGATTCTTATCAAGAAATGTATTCGAATAGCACACGGTTCACTCACGAAATCCGTGTGCCGACCAAACCGTGGCCGATGCCCCCTCCCCATGCTGCGCGCGCGATCTGAGCCGTGCGTTCTGATTGGCCAGAACCCACACCCCATGGATCGTACGTCTGCATCGTTGGATGCTCCCAGATCGAACGACAACCTTCAGCCCTTTCGACAACACATGCAGTACATGGGTAATCACTGTGCGCATGCGTCGTACTAGCTCACGCTTCCTTATCTTCTTCGTTTTCTAAACAGGTTATCGTTTCCCGCCACTCCTCTCATCGGTTTCCCGCCTCTTCTCCTATCGGTTTCCCACTACCAGTGTCAGTGCTCATTGAAGGCTAGGTGGCGACAGACCAGCCATGTAAATATCGCACACAGTTTCTAAAAGAACAAATGTGCGTCATAGGAGGGAGTAGGTCCCATAGGGTGACCAGCGTGAAACACCTTAAAGCCAAGGAGGCAATTCCTATTAGCAAGGTGCCGCTTCCCATCCGCTAGCCTAGTCGAATAGAACGCATAAGTTAAGCGTGCTCGGGCTGGAGTAGTCCAAGGATGGGTGACCTGGTGGGAAGTTGCATATCTCAAGATTCATTTAACTGATAGGTTATTTTTTGCTGTAAAATCACCACGACTGCGCAAGCGCGAGCAAATGGTGCAGGTACTGGCTTAACCATGTGTTATGCAAGTGCGCTGTAAAATTACCACGACTACGCAAGCGCGAGCAAATGGTGCAGGTACTGGCTTAACCATGTGCGATGCAAGTGCGCTGTAAAATCACCACGACTGCGCAAGCGCGAGCAAATGGTGCAGGTAATGGCTTAACCGTGTGCGATGCAAGTGTGCTGTAAAATCACCATGACTACGCAAGCGCGAGCAAATGGTGGAGGTACTGGCTTAACCGTGTCCGATGCAAGTGCGCTGTAAAATCACCACGACCGTGCAAGATAAAGGCGGGTAAGTTTATTGAAAAATTAGGACGAACCGTGTGCGATAGACCAGCTAGGTAAAAACAAACTACCCGCCTTGAGCGTTGCAAAAATCGGCGGTTCCTCCACTTTTCCTTATTATGGTACATGCATATTCTTATTGGACCGTGCGCGATCTTGGGCACTCCCGCCCCGCATCAATTCCTTTACCCAAATGTTAGTAGCCATCGTACTTCAATCGTCACCTACACTTCTCCAGCACCGACCATATAGTAAAATTGCAGTAGCCAAGGGATTTGAACCGTCGCCCTCCCTCTCCCACCACCATATCCACCCACCATTACAAAAAATATTATTAGCCACGGCATATCCTCAAACACCACCATACCCCCTCCACAGTCCCCGCCCCTGCCCCCCTCCCCCTCTTGAACTCTACCTTGCAGCCGCCGCTGGCGCCGCCGCCAACCCATGTCAGTATGCCCGTTCCTCCTAGCTTAGATAATAAAGTTCAGTTTACCCAACCCATGTCCATACCGTCGCCCCACTCCCCTGAGTTTTTAGATGAGGCCCACGGTGTCCCTCCCTGCTAGATCCACATCCCCTGCTCTAGAATGTCGCAGCTAAGCTCGACCACGTATCCCGGGGAGCCCAACGAGCATTCGGCCCAGAAGAGTTTTATCATGGCCTCTCCGGCGAACATCGGCGAGGTGGCCGCCGTTCGCCCCGACTTGTCGATCCAAGAGCAACACGTCGCTGCGGAAGCCAACGAAGACGTTGACTATGTTGCCATGTCAAAGGCTTCATGTCAGCGGGCTTGAGTATTACTGTATCTCAGGAAAGCTGGCTACGACATGAAGCTCGTCGACAGCGACGGCTTCACGTGGGCCATGTCACAGGTTACGTGGTCCATCCCCAACCTCTCTGGTTCAACCGCCGTCGATCTCTTCGACGGCCCTGCCTCTGATCTCCTCCACCAAGCGGTCAAGGATTTGCGATCCTTATACGCCATCGAGCCCATTTTGTCATTTCTTAAGGACACGTTCTACGGCGGCGGCTTGGGATCCTCAATTGGAAAGTCTGATATCATCGACCACGACCATGACCACGAGGAGGGAACCCACAAAGGTTCTTCCAAGGTGAAACAGCCCATCTGTGACATCAGAGAGCGCACCATGGGTCCGTGCTCTTCCAACTGGAAGGATCCCGTCCATGAAATGTGAGGAAACATCCTATCAACAAATCTTATGTTTTCTAGCTTGCCAACCCATACCCTTTGTTGTAGGAGCACTTGCCGTGCGGTGCTATTATTGTGCCGTGTTTAATTATTTCAGTTATGGAAAAAATGTATTGTTCAGTAGGGATATGTGATGTTTAAGTATGAATTGTCCACTTCAGTTTCAGGAATGGCTATATTTGGTTGTTTATAGTGAGTAGATGCCTTGTTTATCTGTGTTCGGTTGTTAGGTTGGTTGAAGTGAGCATTTTTCCAGTTATCGAGCCGATGCCTTGTTTATATGTATTTGGTTCTTAGTTTGGTTGCAGTGAGCATTTGTCCAGTTATCAAGCAGATGCCTTGTTTGTCTGTATTGGGTTGTTAGGTTACTTTTTTTTAGAATTTGTCCAGTTTTCAAGCAGATGCCTTGTTTATCTGTAGTTGTTAGGTTCGTTGCAGTGAGCATTTGTCCAGTTTTCAAGCATATGCCCTGTTTATCTGTATTTGCTTGTTAGGTTGGTTGCAGTGCAAATCTGTCCAGTTTTTAATGGCTATATTTGGTTGTTATACTGATTATTTATGCCTTGTTTATTTCAGTCATTCACAATGTGTTGTTCATTATGTGCAAGTCGGAACTGTGCCGCTCGACTGCATCAATACCAGTTTGAACGGCTATATTTGGTTCTAGTTATGCCTGGTGTAGTTGACACATGCCCTTTATTTCAGTTTTGCACATTTATCCAATGATGTTTAAGCACTACCTATGTTCTATTCATTTTCAACAATACCAGTTTAAGTTGCAATATTTGATGGCTGTTAAGCCTGCTGTCGATAACATTGCCTTCCATTTTATATATGCTTTAACGGCATGCTGAAACCAACACATTCAATCTATCATTTGAAGATGATATTGTTTACCTTTGCTATATTTGTTTGATGTTAACGTTGCTGTACTTATGATGCCTTTCCACTACTTATGCAGGACAACAACGGAAGTGGCCACCATTTTCCGTCGAGGTAGCTTCATCCCCCGGCTTGTACTCCCCTGTTGTTCTATAATGCATATAGATCCAGGCCTGGACACTTGTTAGCTTCTAATATTGACTTGTTGCTTGTAGGTACATATGCCCTTGGCAAGGATCCATGCACCAACCCTTTTTGTGTATGGGGCAATGAGATATTCATGAACAAGTATAAAGTGAGGAAACTGATAAGGATTATTAGGAAAAATATATGAATGGTGGCAAGCAAATTATTTGTTTATGCTCTATCCAACACAACAGTGAGTTGTAGGATGGTAACTACAAACTCTGCAGCATTATCTTTTTACTGCCCATAATGAGTTGTTAGACAACAATGTCTGAATCTTTTTCGTTCGTAGTGGTTTCCGAAGCAGTTCACTCAAGATTACCTCGCAAAGTACATGATTGGTGGACACACAATGAAGGTTATAGTATTTCATCCAGAATACAATGAGCATCAAGAAGTCGTAATGAAGACAGTGAAGGATGGACGGGCAACCATCATAAGGGGTTGGCCTAGAGTGGTCCGCGCATTACGCATGGAAGAGGGCACAATATGGGCATTCCACTTCAGCTTCTCCAGCAACGAGAATGTCTTTCGCCTCTCTCTTTACAGTCTTTAGTACAACTATGGCTCATCATTCTTTACTTGGTGCTTATGTAGTCCTTCAGTACATGTACATTTGCATCGAATTATGCTTTCGTGGTTGAACCTATATTTGTAATAAACATGGTTGGATATGAAATAAGTGACTGCCTACTATCAAATTCAAAACATATGATTTTTAAATTAGGGATTAATAAGGAATTAATTAGGGATTAATCAGGGATTACACTGCACATGGTTGGCAAAAGCGAAACGTCTGCGATAGATGTGGAGATCAGACACGTTTATAGGATCCTCTACGTGTGCGATCAATCTTCACTTCACACACGATCAGCCAAGAAAAAAAGTCTGCGATCAATCTCCACTGCAGACACGATCAACTAAGAAAAAACGTGTACAATTAAGAATAACATTGCACATAGTTATTTCTTCTTAAATATTTGTGATAGTCACCTTATCACACACGCTTCGAAATTATAGACTTTTTGTGATGTTGTGCGCATCGCAAACTTATGGTACTTCTTGGATTAACTGTGTGAGATCTACATGCTAATGGAAACGTATTCCTCGAATGGAATGTGTGGAATGTACATACGAATGGAAACGTTTAGCTGGGACTGACTGTGTGGGATGTACTTACGACCGGAAACGATTTCTCCTGTATAATTGTATTTCTTTAGCACTATTGTATGTATAAAGGTATTTGAGCGCTCGCCGGTCGCACACGACCTCATTTTGCCGAACGTCTGTGCCAGGAGGGCATATCACCGATAGTTTTTGGGTCGTGTGGGAAGGACCCCCTATCGCAGTTACTCACTTGGCGACGGTTTCGAATGCTGTCGTGGAAAGGGGTTAAAAACCGTTTGTATAGCACCGACGCGTACCAGTGTGTTCAAAATCATGAATTTGCCTAAAACCCCGAAACTGGTTTTGCAGGACGTGCTATTTCGGGATATACTAGAGATGCTAACAAAGCTTGATATATATGCTACTTGGTTAAATATGGAGTGTCATACATATATGTGTGCATACAATTATTATTTTCACGAGAAGGAGGATGACCCTGGCCTCTGCATAAGGGCGATGCATACAACTATTTTATTAATTATTGATCAAAACCTTACAAAGTAATACATCAATAGGTGTAATGTCACCATATTGACAAAATATGTCGCTCATGCAATCAACATGATGAAGGGGTGCATATTTTCCAGGCCGCCTGTCGAGACCTCACACCAAAGCCCAACATCTAACACAGAAAGCCTCAACCAAGCCGCAATCGTCTGGTCCAGGGCACACGCCGGTCCAGCGCACTCTCAACGGGCACCGTATGCACATGCTACAGAGGTGCCGCCACCGTCTTCCACCGATCCTTCTTCAAAGCGGGTATTGGCGCATCGACCTTGGCAGGCCTATCATAAATGCCGCCATGATGCCAGACAACATTGCGTCCCTACGCACTTCCATCATCACACATCTATCGCCGAGACCATGCAACACCACGCTGCTGAGACTGCATGTCGTGGATGCATCACATGAAACACCGCTCCACGGCGGAAACCATCCACTTATCCCTCGAGATAATGCACACCTCAAAAAATGGCTCCCCCAAGGGGGAATGACGCAAGAGCGCCGCCATCGTCCGATCGATTGATCTAGGGTTTCTCCCGCACATAACATATAGATGTCTGGAGCTTCCCACAATGATGCCTACAAGAAGGGGATGACAAAGAAGAGCGCCACCATTGGTGGCCTAGGCAACAAGCCCAGAGCAGGTTTTCACCCAGATGATCTCGACAAAACCCCATCCAGCATGGTGTGCATGAGACAGCCACCAATCTTCGCCGACACCCAGGAAGGCCGGTGCCTGATCAGATATGTTTGGAGGCCAGACCACACATGCAACCATCCCATCAACCAAGCCATCCATGGCGCCGCCGATCCGAGGTAAGATAGCCCACCGCAGCATGAAGCAGGGCCAGCCGCCACACTGCCAAGGACCGAACTGTTGCCCCTCCCCATGCCACGGGGCCCTGCACCACCCCCACGCCATGGGAGAGAGGGAGACCCCCACCACCGTTGTCAGCCCTGGGGCTTTTCCTGGCGGCGTCCGCCGGTGGCGACGGAGGGAGAGGGACGAACGAGGTTACGCCCCCGGCGGCACCAGCCGAGTCACCCGAGCGGGGATGGTGAGAGAATGGTGAGATGATTACGAATATGCTCTCTGTTGTGCAGGAGATGGCCGGAGGAGGGAGATCGAGCGGTGGTGGCGGAGCTCCCTCCCACTGCGGGAGGCGTTCACTCACTACCGGAAAATGGTCCTACCCCGACGGCCAAATCAATGCCGACGGCTGCCGTCGGCCTACTTGGAGCTATGCCGACAACCAAGTCTCGGCCATCGGCTTATTCTGGCCGTCGGGCTACGGCGATCGAAGCCGACGGCAGCCATCGGCACAGAAAGGCCGTCGGCCTAGCTACGGACACGCTGACAGCAGCCGTCGGCATACATCAGTTGTCGGCATACCAGTGGGCTCGGCCCATGACCAGCGGCTAACGCCGTCAAACCTATGCCGACGGTCGGGACGAGCGGCCGTCGGCATATCTCCGCATGACACGTCAACGATCCGCGACGTAGATATGCTGACGGCGGCCGTCGGCATAGGCGCCACGTCACCGATCCGCGGCACGACGCTCACCTAAACCCTGACGTCTCTATGCTGACGGTAATGCCATCGGCATAATTATTTTTTTTCATATGTTTTTATGCTTTTTTTACATATGTTTTTATGATTTTTTTTACATATATTTTGATGCTTTTTTTACATATGTTTTTATGCTTTTTATGTAGTATATGAATATATATGTAGTTTGTAATTTTTTCCATAGATTATGAATATATATATATATAGTTTGTATTTTTTTCGAGCACATTAATAATGTGCCGTCATGTTCTTTTGAATATAGGTCCTTATATTTTATTAAAATCAAAAATAGCTATGGAGCAGAAGTTTTGTGGCGGTTGCAAACGCCTGGCACCCGTCTCCGGAGTGTGACCCCCTCACGTCCATGGTGTGCCCCCCTCACGGATGGCGCTGCCGCCGACATCTGGAGGGCGGAAACAGTCGTGCGGGGTCATAATGGAGGGGACGTTGCTCCCAAGTGTTTCTACGGGATGACTTACCACAACCGGGTGGTGTTGTGGCATGTCTGAAGAGGCGGCACACATCTCCGGGGCGTGGCCCCCCTAATGGATGGCGCCGCCGCCCGGATGTTGCTCCCAGGTGTCCCTCTGGGCTGACCTGACACAACCGGATGGAGAGGTCCACTGTTCAAAACCCGTCCGTGGAAAGTCAAAGGGCTAGATCTCGTGGTCAATCGGTCCAGGGTTAGGCGGGATGGGGGCTCTGGGGGTAGCAATGCCACCGGAGCATTGGACCGGCCCCTCATACATGCGGGGTGGTGTTGTGGCATGTCCAAAGAGGTGGCACGTGCCTCCAGGATGAGGCCCCCCTCACAGACGGCGTAGCCGCCGGCACCTCGAGGGGGGAAACAGGTGTGTCGGGTCTACACAGAGGGGATGTAGATG
>NC_057803.1:649006225-649007431 GCF_018294505.1 Triticum aestivum | reverse complement strand
GGCTAGCATCTCCGGGGTGTGGCCTCCCTCAAGGACGCCGCCGCCACCGGCACCTGGAGGGGGGAAACAGATGCGTCGGGTCTACACGGATGGGGTGTAGCTGTGGGTTTGACCCGGATGTTGCTTCCAGGTGTCCCTCTGTGCTGACCTGACACAACCGGGTGGAGAGGTCCATTGGTCAAAGCCCTTCCATTTAAAGTCAAAGGGCTAGATCTCGTGGTCAACCTCTCCAGGGTTAGGCGGGATGGGGGCCCTGGGGGGTAGCAATGCCACCGGAGCGTCGCACCGGCCCCTCATACATGTGGGTTGGTGTTGTGGCATGTTCGAAGAGGCGGCGCGCGTCTTCGGGGTGTGGCCCCCCTCACGGACGGCGATGACACAGTAGTAGACGTTTTGCGATAACGGTGCGGCGTGAATATTATTAAATACTCGGATCGCGATAAAATCATGAGTTTCTTACACGACGTGGGCACACGTGTTATAGGAGCGATGGTAATTTTTCATAATTTTTGGTGATGGAGAAGTATCTGAACACTTCCCTCTATGCGGATTGCCCTTCACATGTCTACGACTGTGGCCGGCGGCCTCCGTGGGCTAGCATGCCGCCAATCTTGCGTGCACGGCTTCTCACAAGTCTGAGTGTGTTGTGGCAGTTGCAAACGCCCGGCACGCGTCTCCGGGGCGTGGCCCCCCTCACGGACGGCGCCGCCGCCGGCACCTGGAGGGGGAAACGGACGCGTCGGGTCTACACGGAGGGGATGTAGCTGTGGGTTTGGCCCGGATGTTGCTCCCAGGTGACCCTCTGTGCTGACCTGACACAACCTGGTGGAGAGGTCCACTGTTCGAAGCCCGTCCGTGGAAAGTCAAAGGGCTAGATCTCGTGGTCAACCGCTCCAAGGTTAGGTGGGACGGGGGCCTGGGGGGTAGCAATGCCACCGGAGCGTCGCACCGGCCCCTCATACATGCGGGGTGGTGTTGTGGCATTTTCGAAGAGGCGGCACGTGTCTCCGGGATGTGGCCCCCCTCACGAACGGCGGTGCCGCCGACACCTGGAGAGGGGAAACGGACGCGTCGGGTCTACACGGAGGGGATGTAGTTATGGGTTTGGCCCGGATGTTGCTCCCAGGTGTCCCTCTGTGCTGACCTGACACAACCGGGTGGAGAGGTCCACTGGTTAAAGCCCTTCCGTGGAAAGTCAAAGGGCTA
>NC_057803.1:649004090-649005556 GCF_018294505.1 Triticum aestivum | reverse complement strand
GACGACGCCGTCGCCGGCACCTGGTGAGGGGAAACGGACGCGTCGGGTCTACACGGATGGGATATAGCTGTGGGTTTGGCCCGGATGTTTCTCCTAGGTGTCCCTCTGTGCTGACCTGACACAACCAGGTGGAGAGGTCCACTGGTCAAAGCTCGTCCATGGGAAGTCAAAGGGCTAGATCTCATGGTCAACCGCTCTAGGGTTAGGCGGGACCAGGGCCCTGGGGGTACCAATGCCACCAGAGCGTCGCATCGGCCCCCCATACATGCGGGATGGTGTTGTGGCATGTCCGAAGAGGCGGCACGCGTCTCCGAGGTGTGGCCCCACTCACGGATGGCGATGACACAGTAGTAGACGTTCTTCGATAACAGTGCGGCGTGATTATTATTAAATACTCGGATCGCGATAAAATCATGGTATTTTTACATGACGTGCACTCATGTGCTATAGGAACGATGGTAATTTTTCATAATGTTTGGTGATGGAGAAGTATCTGAACACTTCCCTCTACGTGGATTGCCCTTCGCATGTCTACGACTGTGGCTGGTGGCCTCCATGGGCTAGCATGCCGCCAATCTTGCGTATGCGGCTTCTCACAAGTCTGAAAGTGTTGTGGCGGTTGCTAACGCCCGGCACGCGTCTCCGGGGCGTGGCCCCCCTTACGGACGGCGCCGCCGCCGGCACCTGGATGGGGAAATCGGACGTGTGGGGTCTATACAGAGGGGATGTATCTGTGGGTTTCGCCCGGATGTTGCTCCCAGGTGTCCCTCTGGGCTGACCTGACACAACAGGGTGGAGAATTCCACTGGTCAAAGCCAGTCTGTGAGAAGTCAAAGGGCTAGATCTCGTGGTCAACCGCTCCAGGGTTACGCAATACGGGGGCCCTGTGGGGGTAGCAATGCCACCGGAGCGTCGCACCGGCCCCTCATACATGCGGGTGGTGTTGTGGCATGTCCGAAGAGGCGACATGCGTCTCCGGGGCATGGCCCCCCTCACGGACGGCGATGACAAAGTAGTAGACGTTCGGCGCGCGAAGGCCGTGGACCACAACGGAGGGGGGAAATGGCCGTGTCGGCAGCCCTGGGTAGGGTCTTGTGCTGGGTTAGACTAATTAGTAGTAGATTTATTTTTAAAATTAGTAGTATATTTATTTTAAAATTTTAAATTTTTTGCTAATAAAAAAATATACATATGCCTACGGCTAAGCCGTCGGCATAGGTGCCACATGGCGCCTTCACCTATGCCGATGGCTTAGCCGTCGGCATATCTCACCTTATCCATCCCCATGCGCGCCCCGTCCACTCGTTTCCCTCTTCGCCCCGACCCCGATCTAGCGCGCCAGACCCCTGCTACCGCCGCCGCCTCCCCGTCCCCTGCCCCCTGCCGCCGCCCACTCCACCCCTGCCTCCCCCGCCGCCGTCTCCACCCGTCGTCGCCCCCGCGTCCCCGCTGCCGTCTCCACCCAC
>NC_057803.1:648995571-649003707 GCF_018294505.1 Triticum aestivum | reverse complement strand
GTCGCCCCGGCCTCCCCCGACCGCGCCGCCACCCCAGCCTCCCACCGAGTCCACCGCTGCCCTGGCCTCCCCCCGACCGCGCGCCGGCGGCCGCTCCTGCCGACCTGCGTGCCCGGCCCTTCCGTCCCCGGCCGCCCTGCCCTCCCATACCCGGCCGCCCCTGCCTCAGCATGCCCTCCACCGCCGCCCCCTGCTCGCCCGCTACATCGGCCACCCCTGCCTCACCGTCCCCGGCCGCCCCTGCCTCACCGCTCGCGACCGCCCCGTTGTGCTTTTTCTCATTTTTTTTGAATATTTTTACTGCTTGTTATGTGATAGATGCATGTTGTATGGATGAATGGATGGATTGATGTATATTGGTTAGTTATAGCTTTGGTCAAGTTGGTGATGTTGTCAAATAGCTATGTGAGATGCGCTAAAAAAATTGAAGAACAAAATTGGTATATTTGAGATGTTGTCAAATAGCTATAGCTTCATTTTTGTGATGTTGACAAAATTGGTATCTGATGAGTAGTTATTTTATCATGATGATCTTGCTAAAAAAATTGAAGAACAAAATTTGACACTTGATGAAAATTAGGATTTGAAGTATCATGATGATCTAAAACCTTGACTAGATGTCATTAGCAATATGATTTTTTTTCATAGTTTGAAGTGTCAATGCTTTATGTGATGTGATGCCCTCAAATTTTTTGACTCGGTAAAATTTACAGGCTTTGTGGTATTTCATCTCCCTGGAGCCTTCGTCGTCTGGGTTTGGTCCGTGATCCTGCCGCTGCTCGACTACTTCCTCTACAACGGAGGGTGAGCTACGAATCCACCTTCAACTCCTAGCCTCTTATAACTAGATTAAATTTTCACATCAAGTCGCGTAACCTAGGTCTCCTGTCCGAAAGGGTGGCATCGATAAATATGCATTCAATTGCATATTTATCACCGTAGCTCTTTCGGATTGTCCAACGCTTTCCACGAACAGCCCGAGGATGTGTAGATTGGGTACGTTGATCATGCTCTACCCCGTTCCTAGAAAGGATTTCGGCGGAGCCTCCATGTTGTTCTCCGGATGCACATTCTCTCGGCATTTTGCCGAGACGTGTATTTGGAGAACAGCAGGGAGGTGTTGCTGAAATTTTGTCTCGGAATGGGGTAGAGCATGTACAACGTACTCAATCTACACATTCTCGGGTGGGATTAGGACCCATCTTTACCTATTAGAGATGTAGGTGGATTAAATGTCGTTTCTTGTCAACACTCTAAAAAATAAAATATTGATGTGAGTAATTTAAATCAATCCTTAATTTTGTTGTGTGGCTTCCAATAAAGTAGAGATGGCAGATAATCAGTGGATGTATAGTGGGTTTTTCTGTCGGAATCAAATAACAATAGAGTGGGTCGAGAAAACTGATGTGTTTTTGAAAGAGATATTCCGTAGTCCAATGAGAATGGTGCCAGAATGCCCGTGTGCCAAATATAAGAGATGTATGCGCAGAGATAAGAGTGTGATGACTAAGCACCTTCGCACGCATGGATTTATGCCCAACTTTGATATGCCGATAAACTTTGCCCAGCGGGACCATGGTAGAGAGGAGGTGATACGACAACGTGTCGCTGGTTGTGATGACGATGGGGTTAGAGACATGCTAGATGATATCTTTGCTGCACAACCGACTCCTCGGTCAAATTCAGGGAATGAACCGGAGGAGCTGGAGGAAACCGCAAAGGCCTTTAGATATCTTGGCCTCGTCAAAGAAACCTCTTTATGAGGGTGCCAAGCTGTCTGTGTTGGATGCCATCTTGCAACTGATGGCAGTCAAGGCTGAGTATGGCTGTAGCCGAGGTTGCTTCGAAGCATTTCTGGGAGTATGGGCTAACAGCCTGCCTGAGGGCCATGAACTGCCAAAAACCATGTACGCTATGAAGGAAATCATGAAGGCTCTCTCCGAGGACTATGAGAAAATACATGTTTGTCCAAAGAATTGCCTTTTGTTTAGGCATGAGTATGCGGATGACAACTACTGTAGGAAGTGCGGTTCCTCTCGGTATATTGAGGTTGTCGATGAGCATGGTCAGAAATGGCAGCTAAAAAGCCCTGTGAAGATTCTTGGGTATCTTGATTTTATAAAAAGACTGCAATGCCTTTTCATCACCGAGGAGTCTGCCAAAATGATGAAGTGGCACAAGGAAGGGAAAAGGTACAATCCAAACAAAATTGTACATCCATTAGAAGGTGAAGCATGGAAGTCATTCGATATAGAGTACCCGGAGGAAGCAGCTGAGGCTGGGAATGTCAGAATTGCTATAACAAGTGATGTGTTCAATCCGTATGGTATGTCGTCTAATCCATACAGCTGCTGGCCCGTATTTGTTATTCCGCCCAATCTCCCTCCCAGTGCCATAATTCAACACAAGACCATGTTCCTGTCGCTTATAATTCTGGGGCCTGAATATCTAGGGAAGAATTTGAGTGTGTTTATGCAGCCGTTGGTGGATGATTTGCACCATTCTTGGTACTTACCGAGGTTGACATACGACCGGCATCTGCAGAAAAATTTCTTGATGAAAGTTTGGCTACAGTATTGCATGCATGACTTTCCCGGCTATGCCCTGTTCTGCGGATGGTGTACAAGTGGAAAGATGCCTTGCCCAGTGTGCATGCAGGCCTTGATTTTCATTTGGCTAAAGAAGGGTGGCAAGTATGTTGCCTTTGACCTGCATCGACAGTTCCTCCCTCCAGACCATCCTGATAGGGAAGACAAGAAGAACTTCACAAAAGGCAAAGTTTTCCATGAAGTAAACGAGATTCCAACATTTTCTGGTGCAGATGTGCTTGCTCAGCTGAAAGCTCTTAAGCCTGCCGATGAAGGGAAAGGCAAAGGCAAAGGCAAAGGCAAAGGCAAAGGCAAAGGCGAAGACGAGGGAGAAGGGAAAGGCAAAGGCAAAGGTAAAGGGAGAAAATGTTTTCAAGCTTATGGTGAGATGCACAACTGGACTCACATTACCTCCTTCACGCAGCTTCCCTATTGTAAGGACCTCAAGCTTCCATAAACATCGACGTGATGCACACCGAAAAGAATGTTGCAGAGTTCCTTTTTTGCATGATCTTCAACATTCCTGGTAAGACAAAGGATAATGTTAATGCTAGAGTCGATCAACAGAATATTTGTGATAGACCACGTCTACACATGCAGCCTCCCACAGGTAGTCGGAAATCTTGGTTCAAGCCAGATGCTGACTTTGTACTTAAAAAGGATCATAAGATGGAGACATTGAAGTGGCTGAAACACGTCGTCAAGTTCACTGATGGTTATGCATCGAATATAAGTAAGGGGTCAATCTTTCAATGGGCAAAGTGACCGGGCTCAAGAGTCATGACTATCATGTATGGATTGAGCGGATTATGCCGGTGATGGTTTGGGGCTATGTTCCCGAGCGTGTCTAGCATGTGCTTGAGGAGTTAAGCCATTTCTTCTACACGCTTTGTGCTAAAGAAGTATGTCCTGAGAAGATAAAAGAAATGCATAAGAAGGCGCCGAAGTTGATATGCAAGCTAGAGAAGATCTTCCCACCAGGCTTCTTTACTCCGATGACGCATCTCATTTTGCACCTCGCGAACGAGGTATTGTTGTGGTGCCCTGTGCAGAATCATTGGCAGTACGTCCCTGAGAGATAGAATAAGCATCTGAGACAGAAACATGGAAACAAAGCTAAGATTGAAGCTGCCATAGCTGAGGCAGTTATCCTAGAGGAGGTGGCAGACCTCAGGACAGCCTACTATCCGGACCATGTTCCCATGTTGCACAATAAGGTGTCTTGATACAACATAGAAGAACCCAAGTTGTCTCTATTCATCGGCCAAGGTGGAAGGGTTGGATGCTCGACACCTTATCTCATGCCACGAGATGAGTGGGAGGATGTCATGTTCTATATCTTGCACAACATCAAGGAAGTTGAGGATGAGTGGATGAGGTAATACCTTTGGACCATTCTTTTAGTCAATTCGTTATGTTCACTTTTCCTAGTTCTTATACCGCTTTTCTTATTGTAGTCGATTCGTTGATGAAGAGTGGACGGGAATGCTGCCTCCTACTAAAGCGGAGGCACTTACTCTTCTCCGAAAGGGTGCTGATGGAAGGAAAAATTTCGTTGCATGGTTCATGGAGAAAGTAATTTTTCACACTTCCCTATTACCTATTTCACCGTACAATTCCAATTAAACTCATGCACCCTATAATTTCAATTAAACTTGTAGGGAAAAGTGATCCGAACGAATCAATGGACGAAGAATTGAGATGGGTTTCCATGGGTTTTGACCCTACCGTCATGACATGCCAAAAGTATGATGTGAATGGGTATCGCTTCCATACAGAGGAGCACCAAAACAGTCGGCCTGATCCCAAAACCATAAATACCGGAGTCTTCACCGAAGAAGATAATAAAGTAGATTACTACGGAAGGGTAGGAAAAATATATGAGCTTACATTGAAACGTGGCCGCGAACACCTAAGTCTCACTGTGTTCAAATGCCGATGGTTCGACCCCAAAAAGGGTCTGAGACATACGCCTTCTGTTGGTTTAGTTGAAGTTAAACCACCAACCGTCTATGCCGGAGCTGATCTCTTTATCGCCGCTACCCAGGCCACACAAGTACACTATCTGCCTTACCCATGCCAGAAAGAGTACCTAAAGGGTTGGGAAGTTGTGCTCAAGGTGTCGCCACATGGTAAGCTATCGAACCCGAACGATGATGATTACTACAACATAAACCCCATGACATAAGAGGGAGTGTTCTTTCAAGAGGAACACGATGACGTGGTCCGAAACAAGGAGGATGATGACTTGGGTTATGCTGACCTGGACCCAAACGACGACGGCGCACGGATTGATGGTGAGACAGTTGTGAATCAAAGAGACATAATTATGCTTGAAAAGTTAAATGAAGACGCTGACGATGAGGAAGAACCTCCACCTCCGTCAGACAACGAAGAAGATATGGAGGATAGTGATGATGAGACCGGTCGACAAATAGATTACAATAGTGATGATTCATATGGGTTCTAGAAAATGTAAGTTCTTTTAATGATCATTACAATAGTATGCTTAATGTGCTCTTCTGTTATTAATGTATTTCCTGTATGCTTGTTTTTTTATATCCTTACTAATTGTTTATTCTCTTCTCAATGCAGGTTTGCTAATCATGGGCAAGTCCAGCAGCGCCAGTTTCCTCAGTAAATTCAAAGGACTTACTCAGAGTGGACGAGCCCACAAGGTTCCCTCCCGACTACACGAGGATGGCACCTCACAGGGAGGTGGAGGGGTCGGGCGAGGAGACCCTAGAGGAGGAGGGGGTGGGGGGAGCCCCTAGAGGACGAGGAGGTCGGGGGAGAGGCAGCCGGGGCAAAAAACTTCAGGCCGTGTCCTAAATAGGAGGGTCTTCTTCCATGCCCTCCTATGCTGAGGCAACTTCTGAGTCTGAGGAGGAGGAGTATGTTCCTGATGGCAAGGAGGAGGAGTGTGAGGAGGAGGAGGAGGGCGAGGAGGAGGAGGCCGAGGAGGAGAAGGACGAGGAGGAGGGTGAGGAGGAGGGCGAGGAGGATGGTGGAGGGGAGGTTGACCCCGAGTGTGGGGTGACTTGCCACTGGGTGCTCCGCAGGTGTGGCTGCGTGGTACTGCCGGAGTACCTACACCACCTTCTATCGAGGCGCACAAGTGGCTCATTGAACCTGCGGGGACAGAGTAAGTGCCTCTCAATCATATTTTCAACACATGAAAACATTTTCTTATTGTACACATGGCAATCCTTTGATTCTTTTGCAGTAGCTGGATCCTTCGCGGAAAGGGCCGTAAACCGAACGGCCTTATCACTGTCCTGTTGAAGGAGTTTTGGCCTGGCCTATTCTGCCCGCGGCCAGATAGGGACCCGCAGTTGTGTGTTTTGGCCATGAGATAGGCCCACTACAAGGCTTGCAGCAACGCGGAGTACGGGACTGCCGCTAAGGCCGTGATCACCAAATTTTCGGTAAGTTCTCTTCTGAATCACTTGTCTTCAGTTTTGTTCATAGTTTATCATTGAATCACTCAACTCATGCCTTGTTTTCTTCTGGTTTATGCATGATTGCAGCAACTCTATAGACTTCTTGACGAGCACAAGGCCAGAGCCGACGTGGTCTTGCTTGTGGCTGCGAAGAAGAAAGCTCGTTAGTTGCAGTACAAGGTTCGCTGGGTTGCCGTCTCGCAGTACTACCACATCTACCTGCAACAAAAGATGACCAAAACTCAAGCGCAGAGGCAACAACTTGCCTTGAACAGGGAGCAGTTCATGATGGTAACTATTATTGACTTTGCATTGTTTCAAGCAGCCAACTATATGTTTCGTGCTCACACGTCATGCTTCCAAAATTTGCATAGGTAGTTCCTCGTTGGTGCTATGGAAGGCATGACGGATGGGAGAGTTTGGTGGATAGGTGGCTCGGCGACGATGCAGAGTTTGCTGCCAAGAGCATCAAGGCCCGGGCTAACCGTGGAAAAGACGGGACACACGACCAAGGAAACAGGAACCACTGGGTCTTCAAGGCCATGAATGTATATCTATATGCATGATGCATTTTTGTTCTTCTTTACCGTCATGTTCTTATGTATGGCTAACTTCTGTTTGATGTTGCAGGAGGACAAGTTGAAGAGGTCGCTCTCAGACATGGAGTCGTGGAAGCTGGCCCGCGAGCGGAGTGATTGCAAGGACGGCGAGAGCCAGTACTACGGCAATACCGAGCAGCACCTAGAGTCTTACACTCAGAACTATCAGAAGTTGCATCTGGATGTTCCTATTCCTGAGGTCGCCCAGTCTCAGATCGACGACACGGCGGTGGTGGCCATCCAGGAGAAGTCCCATGGCCGGCATCCGTATTTCGATGGCTTCATCACTCCATCGGTCTCGTACACACGGCTTTGGGCTACCAACCCGAGCTCGTTAGAGAGTACGGGGCGTTCGCAGCCTCCCTTAGTCCGCCGGCGTGGTGTAAGTACTTCCCCTTATCTTCTTTGTCTCTATCTTTCTCAGTTTATTTTCAGCACTGCCCACTTAGAAACAACCTCAATTTTGTAGGCATATCAGGCCTTTCTCGAGCATAGGCATATTGAGGTGCAGGAGTACTTGCAATGAGTGAAGGTAAACGATGATTACAACCGTCAAGTGATGGCGGTTAGTTTTGCCCTCTTGAAACCAAGCTAAAATTTGCACTTTCATTCCTTATGACCTTCTAGTTTGGTAGTTTAACTAACATCTAGGCTATGTTGGCGTCTTGGACTAACCGCACGGAGCCACCACAAGTTGGACCCCCACCACTACCTGCGGGAGAAGCCCCACACATTCCCACATTCGAGGAATGGGTGGCACTAGGCGATGATAGTCCAGTTAGTACATTTGCCTAACTACTAACAAACTAGTTTTCGTTCATTCAACACTATCATATCATATTTACCGTTAGAATCTTCTCTCAAACATGTAGGGGACCGGTGGCTCGACTCCTGCTCCCTCGACCCTAGTCACTCCGATATGGCAGAGTGATGGTGGTCGCGGTGGCGGTTTTGGCGGAGGTGGTCTTGGCGGTGGTGGTTTTGGCGGACGTGGTCTTGGCAGTGGTGGCTTTGGCGGAGGTGGTCTTGGCGGTGGTGGCTTTGGCGGAGGTGGTCTTGGCGGGGGCGGTCTTGCTTGATGTCGATGATGATACACGTGCAGGTGGCCGTCGTGTCATACCTTTCATGTTCCATGTCTTGCACTATTTATGTTCATGAACTTTCACCGGTGATGATCTTTAGATGATGAACTTGAGTATGTTTAAATGATAATGATGAACTTGAGTATGTTTAGATGATGAACTGTCATATTTCTGCATAATCCCATATTTTTCTGCTTTGAAATGTTGTCAAATGAATTGAAAAAGAGAAAACAAGGAAAATAATAAAAAAACTATGCCTATGGCAAAGCCGTCGGCATAGATCAGCCCAGGGCTACCGAGGGCGCGCCAAGTGGCAGGGCTATGCCTACGGCAAAGCCGTCGGCATAGATTTTCATCTATGCCGACGGCTTTGCCGTAGGCATAGCCCTGCCGCCAGGAGACACAAGGGGACGACACGTGCCAC
>NC_057803.1:648989020-648995366 GCF_018294505.1 Triticum aestivum | reverse complement strand
CGGCTTTGCCGCAGGCATAGCCCTGCCACGTGTCGTTCCTTGAATCGTTAGCACTTTTGACAGCGCCGTCCGTTGCCGTCAGGCGAAAAACACTGCCGACGGCTAAACTATGCCGACGGCTGGCGCTTGGCCGTCGGCATAGGCACATATGCCGACGGCTATACTATGCCGACGGTATGACAAGACTACGCTGACGTGATCTGTGCCGACGGGGCTATGCCAACGGCAGCCGTAGGCATAGATCTATGCCGACGGGAAATGGCCTATGCCGACGGCCCGGGGCCGTCGGCATAGGCCGCGAGTCCGGTAGTGACTACCCTGTGCATCCGCTACAGTAGTTTCATCCCAAGTTATAGCTAGTGGTGCAAAACTGAGATGAGACCTTGTTGGCATAAATAATTGACACTTTGTTACTCACGGTACCAATAGGATTACATTACTGGTTGTCTAAGCATGCGTAAAGTTGTGTGTTATTTCTTGCTGCCTGTAGGCAACTACTAGCTCTGTGCCTAAATACTTGTCGTTGGGGAAAAGCAGTAAAAGTTTCCCAACGACAAGTATTGTAATACAGAAGGAGTAGTACGTAGAAGAAGACCTGTATAGAATTGTGTGATCGTTCAAAGTACCCCCGCATCAGCAGGAATAAAACAAACACAATAGTCGGGCAGATAAAAAAGCGTTCTTGTCTCCTCCGTCACTCCGTGGCTCTCCTAGGTGCAGCTACAGTCCAGAACTCACCGGGCTGTCAAAAGAGCCCGTCGTGAAAGTGAGTGTCCCCGCAGCTTGACGTTGTAGATGTAGAGAGAAATGGTCATTTCTTTCCCGCAGTCTCCTAATCCCGGATTGTATTTCATAGCCCTCTATTTTTTTTCTTCTACCATGTATCCCCTGAGCTTGCTTCTATGCTATGTGGTGATTGGTGGTCGTTACCTGCTAGTAGAATATACATCCTCCAATCACAGGCTGCTACGGTCGGGGGCACGTGTTGGATGGTCGCGACCACAGCGGCCGGGGAACGAATATACGTCCACGTCTTCTCGAAGACTCGAACTGAATATACTATGTAAACTGTCCATGATCGATCGCCTAACTGACAAAGGGCAGGCTACCCTTTGCCGGACTTCAATTGAACTCTCAATTCTGGGCGTGTTGTTTTCTTTCCATTTCAACATGTTCTTAGGTATATTGTAAAAATCAGGGGGAATTGCATATGCCCGTTCATAGAAGAACTTCACAGTTGGTTCAGTTTGAACGTTGGAGCTCTCCTCGTGTTGGGCCAGCTTTGATAAATTAGATTGAGCAAAACAAATTGGTGCAATTACCATAAAACATAATGCCCACATGGCTACCTTGACAAACTTGAACTCAATGGGGGCAGTTTTGCTCGAAAGATGGTGCTTTGGAAGGACAATAAAAAGCTAAAGATGTGGAGGGTCCGTGCCGGGCTCCAAAAGACAAAGCACAATAATTGATATGAACAAGTATATGGTGAACAAAGCAAAACACATCCCCATCCAGCAAACCGGGAGATCCCTAGGAAGATTAAAATGTCGCATTTTGGTTGGAGTGAATATTGATGTGTTAGAAACATTCTGCTGGGAGATCAAAACATTCTTTCTTACGAGAATAGTTAAAAAGAAAGGGAATGACTTGGTCATTGCGATTACAACTGTATATGGCTCCCTTTATGTGGGGAAGGAAAGCAACTTTTTATTTCTGAATTACATGAGATGTTTTTAAGTAGGTTAGGGCCTCGTATTGTTGGTTGTGAATTGAACCTGTTGAGGAAACAAGAAGATGCGGAGAAGGGTTCGACCACCAGGACTTGAACCCGTGACCGCATGGTCACAGGGCAGCAGATTTACCACTGCGCCAAGGCTTCCCTTCGTTCACAAATCTGCTATGTTCCTCCAAAATCAAGGCAAGAGCCACTAGCTATATCTAAATCACTAGTGGGCTTCTCTTGGTTCAACACACACTGCAAGAAAAATGGGCACTTGTAGACAATTTTGTTATAGTGGATGCCAATCAGTTCAGTAAGGCTCCTTGTAATGGGTACTAGTATCATAAATTAGTATCATGCATATAATACTAGTGTATAGTACTATTCTCATGCATAATATCATATAGTTGTATCATAGATGACTTCATTTATTGCCATACATGACATAGTAGTATAGGATTTATTATGATATGATACTCAACCACCTCATCAAAATTGCATAGCTGGCAAGCATGATACTATGATACACCACCTTCCTACTGGGTGCCCTTCACAACTACACCGATACCTTCCCGACTAACCTCACCAGCCCCGCCCCCACACCTTCCCAATAGCGTCTCCAATGTACCTCATCTGCACTGTGTGCTGGCTGAGATGTAGCATCCCCATGTTTCCCTACGCTCGTGCACACTCTCTCCCAGGCATCCTCGTTTCTCTCTCTAGATATGAAAGGAAACCGTGAGTGGACTGTAGGGGATGACGGCGGGAGGGACCCTTCGGAGGTGTTTGTTTCCCTCTTCTTGGTCGGTGAAGCAGTGGCGGTTGGTGCTCCATATCGTCCCCTCTCCCCCACATCGAACGTATTGCTCCTTGGGCCCGAAGATTGGGACTTTTACTTAATTTTAAAACTAGTTCTGCTTTGGCATTTTATGCTATTATCCGATTGGAGGAGGTATGGGGAGAAAATGCTAGCTCGATGGTAATGGCCAGGGAGGATTTGGGCAGAGCCACTGTCATACTAATGCAGTTATTTTCCCCTCTTTTTTAATACTACATGATATTCGTTGATTATTGTGGGCATATGCATAAGCTAGAACCATCTTATTTGTGCATTTGCTTTATTTTTACAAACCCTAACCTTTTTACATTTTTCCTCTAGAAAGATTTAAATGATATGACCAACTATGTCGGTGTTACAATTAGAGAACATGTAGATGATAAATGAGAAGCATGTACAAATAGATAAGTATGTCAATGTAGAGAATTATGGATCTGATCCTCCTCCTCGCATGATGCTTTTTGTGTGGATAGATAAAAGGAGGACCGAAAGTAAATTTGAGAAAGAAACAAGGAAAGCACACCCTATGAAAAGGATTCCAAATGAAATACATCTAATGGAACGTGAGGTGGATCACTTGCCCACCTAGGAAGCAATGTATTATTGGGAATAAATTCTATCAGAAGCCTGACTATGTAGGTTTTCAAGAAATATGTTAGTGTGGATTACATATTTAGTTATGTAGGATTATGTCTTGTACGATATATGCTAGTTGCGGTTGCAGTTCAGAGCCTTGGGGATAGCTTGAAAACATGGTCATAACTGAAATGTTGCTAAATTACTCCAACGTTCAGGTGCTTTCGGTCCTTTTCTTGTAAACATGTTACTAGAAAAAACTTTTAACTAGTTGTGGCAAGATAAAAACAAGGAAATAAGCAAACTAGTTCAGGCGGCTAAGGATAGTTTTGTTTTGAGGAATGAAACTACTGATAATCCTCATCAATATGCATCGGTAGTGTGGAAAAACAACAGCATTATCACAATACAAAAGCAAGAATTTGTTATCATACATTATTTATTAATGTGACTTTATTATTACTTATTTGTTTACAAGGATTACGCCTACCGTATGGAATGAATGTTTTCTCCATTGTTGCCACTAGCCTCATTCATGGTGTTTGCATTTACTTGGATGTGACCATCTATTCATATAACTATATGAATGTCAAACAAAAAAAATCACATGTACCTTGGATGTTACCACCGAGATATGGGTGTCACTGATTGAAAGTGACCCGATGGACCTTGGATGCCTCCTAGATTTCCTGGATTCATAAAACAATGTATAAATAGGAAAAAAAAAAACAAGATAACAAAACATGTACCCTTGAACACGAGTAGAGGAGGGTGGCAGCTTAATATTTTACCAATCCTAGCATTGAATTGCACGATCCACACGACTTGGTTGTCTGTTAGGCTACCTACAGTGGGAGTAATATAAATGATAACATCTACATCTGTACTTGTTCAATCACATGTACTTGACGATTCTCCATGGAGGTTATCCATAACTGGTGAAGTCCACTGTCAAGCGGCCACCTATTACCTACTACTGCTGCCTGTTGTGGTGTTACCACCGAGATAAAAGCTTTTTTTAGGATCACCACCTAGAGAAACTAACTGAGGAGCGTTTCTTCGGGAGCCTCATCAAGGTTCACTTGGGGTGGGTTGAGAGCACGCCAATTGGCACGCTCCGGGCGCTCCCTCTATATTTTGTTATTTAATTATTTTTCACACGGTTTTTGGCATTTTAGTTGGTTTTTTCTAAGATTTTTTGGCTTATCGGTTTTTTACCGGTCTCTCTTAGCTTTCCGACAAAAAATAAAATTAAAAAATTGCCCCTAAAAACACGTTTTTTTCTCTTTCGTGAGAGGCATGGATTTGCTTCCACCGGTCGTACCTCTAAAAAATGTGTTTTTTTGGCTTCCGCGAGAGGCACTGCCTCTCGGAAACGGAAAAAAAAACTTGTTTTCTCTTCTTTTTTCCTTAAGTGAGAGGCACGGAACTGGAAAAAAAATGTGTGTTTTATCTTTTTTTTCTCCTGTCGTGACAGGCACGGTTTTGCTTCCAAAAGAGGCACGAATTTGCTTCCGCGAGAGGCATGGTCATGCCTCTCAAAAACGAAAAAAATGTGTTTCATGTTTTTTTCGTGAGAAGCATGATTTTGCTTCCACGAGAAGCATGGATTTGCTTCCGCCAAAGCAAAAAGAAAAAAGAAAAACATGTTCCGGGTTTGATTTTTTCGTTCGATTTTTTAGTGTAAAAATAATCAACATCTATCAACATGGGATCTAGTTTTGAAGATCTCGACGCGAGGAATCGAACAGTGAAAATGGTTTGAGATTCTGACGCATGGTTCAAGAGATAAAACGTTTTTAATAAACAGATCTACGAAAAAAGGAAAAATTCCCAGGTTGTGACAAGTGGCGCACATGCAGTGTTGATGAAATTAATCTGTGGAAAGAGAGCTCCTTAATTAGTGATCTCCATCACCACCCAAATAAAAGCTAGGACGCAGGTCCTGATTTCATTTTTTTATTTTGAGTTGATCCTGATTTCATAAGCCTGCTGTCACAGACCGGATGATGAGCTGGGCCGTGGTGGATATTGGGCTGGTTGCAGGCCCACAATGGCAAGGACGCAGCTACAAAAGGGGAGTTTCTCAAAAGAAAAATTCTAGAAAAGGGAATCGGCCAACCTGAGAGAAGGGCATGAACGTTAAACTGGCTGTAGCTGAAGCTACTTTGCCCTCCTCTTCTGCTCCTCCTCTTTTCTTCCTTGAACCCGCTTTACTTGTATCCTCGATTCGAGCCACTATTGATCGCAACACCTGCCTGCCTCTACCGCTTCGCCCTAGACTAGAGAGATCATTTTGGGTCGGGCTTCTCATGAGGCGGCAATACAATGTCGTAGCACGTGTCGGTATTCAAAGTTACATGCGCTGTAGTTAATTACATTGCTGCATTCTCGAACCTTGCACGCCGAGGAGTTTGTTCGCTTTGACTTATCTGGCCACTCATACTGGTGATAAAACCGCACACGCACAGCGGCTTTCGATCGAAAACGGATACATCAGGAACCATGAGATCCAACAAGCACTCTTGATCTGACTCCTGGTGTCTCCTATTCCCTACAACTCATCTATTGCATCCTCTTTTTGCCCGTCTCATGTAGATTTATACTACTACTATTGGCCTTTCACATCCATGACGATTTATTATGATAGCTACAGAAAAGTGTGTATCGCCTAACAAAGCATGATTCCACTTGGGTATATAGTGAACAGAAATAAATATGTGCGCACGCGCACAATTAGTAAGCAGTCGATGTGCATGGTTGAATGTTGTGGAACCCATGCTACAAACTAGTACATCGGTTCCAGGCGAAGTATCACGTGAAAACCAATAGTGAGTGAATGCATGGAAATCTTTGAAAGTGGGCCATCAATTTAGTAAGGAAGGTGAGATCACACGTGGGGTGATCGCCAACCACTTAAACCTGATTTTGCAGATAACCCTCTTCTTCTCTTATATATCCACCATTAGGAAAGCTTGGTCGTTCGTCTTTGATATCGTGGAGCATTGGATAGAGATGAAAATGGAATGAAAACGGACAAAACTGGATGCTACCATGTTTGTTTTCAAAAAAAATTCAGAAGCGTAAACGAATACAGAAACCTCGAAAATGAATACGAAAACAGATACTATCAGAAACGAACACGAACCGAATGAAAAGCGAACACGGAAACAGAAGTTTGAAGTTTGTGCTGACAGGAACATACACCC
>NC_057803.1:648976832-648988757 GCF_018294505.1 Triticum aestivum | reverse complement strand
GTAGTATTGTAGTAGTACTAGACAATTCCATATAGGGTCTAGTTGAGTACATGTGTGTGGTAGTACAAGTTGGTCCTAAGATTATCCATTCTGTTCATTGTGTTATTGTGTGTTATTTGATACTTGGTACAAAGTGGTGATAGGCATATAATAGAAACAAAAGTTTCATATTCACGGAAACAAAAAGTTCCATTTTCATGTCTGTTTCACCTGAATGTCGTTCCGTTTTTATTTCCGTTGGCACATAAAAAATTCTATTTTCAATTTCATTTTGCAAATTTTTGTTTCTGCTTTCATATTTCTTTTCCGAAATTGCTACACCTACGAACAGCCGTTTCGTAACCTACATAATTTGCTAAAATGCTAAACAAACCGGAACTAATTAAAAACAACCGCTAAACAAATGCTAAACAACAGTTTCCGTTGGCGCCTAACTAATGACAAATTAAAAACTACCAAATCAGCAATTACGTATGGTACATAACAATCCTTATGTAGGTATAGCATTACTCTTTCCTCCCCGTTATCATTTTTTCTCTGAAAAAGCGGAAGTTTTCCACTCCATCTTCATCTCTAGCATTGGAGACCTACTCTCTGCCACCTGTGAGCCCTCGCCCTCCGAAGGCCATGAGCATAGCTCTCCGTAAGCTTTTTTTTAGAAAGGAGGCGCTTGCCCGGCCTTAAGAATGAGGCCCTTAGAGTACAAAGGTCAACACAATACAGAGTCAGGCAAAATAGCAAACAAGTAGGGGTACAAGGCACGAAGGCCCAAAACAGCGACGCGGCGCCGGTCGCGGGCAAGGGGTAGCCGGTCCTGGAGCGGTATAGGGTCGGAGGAGGGCGGCATGCCTGCCGTTGAATCCCTCTATCCGACACGCCGGAGCTCAGCACACTTGGCCTTCAATCGGGCGGTGAGACGTTCCACGCCGGGGCGGTCCCGCTGTCTCGTCAACCCCTTCCAAAGCTGCAATAGAATGACCAATTTATACACAACATCAGCCAGATGTCTAAAGAAAATTCCCTCAATGGTAGCTTTGTTCCGCGTAGTCCAGAGAGACCAAGCAAGCGCCCCAACGCCGAGCCATGCTAGCTTACGATCCCGGGCATTGCTAGCCATGATGAGCCCATACAGCTCAGCGAAACCACTCGGATTCCAAGTGCACCCAGTCGCCTCTCGAAGCGAGCTCCAAACCATCTGAGCCACAATGCATCGGAAGATTATGTGGCCGCTAGATTCCTTTTCTCTGCACCAAACACACATGCCATCACCTGGGCCATGTCTTCTTTGAATCTATTCACCGCTGGGAATCCGGTTCCTAGCCAGCTGCCATAAGAAGATTTTAATTTTTGCTGGCATTCTTGCTTTCCAAAGCGAACACAGATCATAGACTGGGGGGCTTTGAAAATTTCCTTATACAATGAGCCGGTAGAGAAACATCCCGATGGCTCTAAACGCCAAAGGACCTCGTCGTGTTCAAAAGATAAACGCACAGAGGCCAGGCCCTCCCATAGTTCCTCCCATTCCGGGGCTTCGCTTGGCCCAAGGGGTCTCCTGAATGAAGGGCGAAAGCGCCCGTTAACCCATGTATCTACAACTCGCGCCTCCTGCTATCCGCGATTGCGAAGAGATTCGGATAGGTCACCACTCACCCCACCAAACATCTTTCCGAAAGAGCGTCAATTCTCCATTATGCACAACAAATCTCGTCCCTAGCCGCAGCAATGGTTGAACCTTTCGGATATCATTCGCAAACTGTGAACGTCTAAACTGCGGCCGAAAAGTCACCCCATCGTCCTCAAGATATTTAGTTTTAAATATGGAAAGCCAGAGACCCTCTTTTCCCGTCAAAATTTTCCACGCCCACTTAGTCATAGGGCACCAGTTCATAACTCTGGAGTTAATGATACCTAAGCCACCCACCTCTTTAGGAGAGGCAATCACATCCCACTTAACCATATGATACCGTTGTTTTCCATTTTCCTTATCCCAAAAGAATCTGGAGCGGATCTTGTCAAGTTTCTCATGGGTCCCGTTGTGCAAAAGATAAAACCCCATAACAAACATAGGGATGTTTGTGAGGCAATCGTTGATAAGCACTAGCCGACCACCCGAGGCTAGTAGCTTGCCTTGCCACGGTTCCACTCTTTTAGCCGCCTTGTCCACCATTGGCTCGAAATTAGCCATGGACAGAGCCCGATCCGAAAAGGGAATGCCCAAATACTTGAAGGGAATAGAACCCAATTCGCAATTCATCATGTGGGCTGCTCTGAGCTGAGACTCCAAGTCACCTCCCGTGACAAAGGCCTCACTCTTATCGAAGTTTATTTTTAGTCCTGACATGGCCTCAAAGCAAATGAGGAGAAACTTAAGGTTAGCAATCGCCTCTTCAGAATTCTTGATGAGGATAAGGGTATTGTCAGCGTATTGAAGGTGGCACAACCCTCCTGGTACCACCCTTTCTGCAACACCCGGGATGTGGCCGGCAGCTTTGGCGCTGTCCAGAATGGAAGCGAGCACATCCGACGCAATATTGAACAGAAGTGGAGAGATTGGGCCGCCCTGCCGCAGTCCCCTTCCATTGCGGAAATATGGGCCAATCGATCCATTAATATTAATAGCAGTTTGCCCACCCCTCACGCTTTGCCGCATCCAGCTCACCCATTGCGGGTCAAAGTTTTTCTTGTGTAACACCTCCTCAATGAAGTCCCATCGGACCCGGTCATAGGCTTTCTCAAAGTCGAGCTTAACAATGAACACATGTTCCTTGGAATTCTTGATCTCGTGAAGCACCTCATGGAACACCGCAACCCCGTCCAGGATGCTTGGCCCTTTAATAAAGTCAAATTGCGGATTATCAATAATCTTGTCCGCCACGGAGCAATGCGGTAGGTAAATCCCTTAGCAATCAACCTGAAGCTGACATTTATGAGCGTGAGAGGTCGGAAATTTTCTCTGCTCCCGGCATCTTAGGGATCAAAGCCAACACCCCCATAGTTTAGGCGTTTAGTGTCTATTCGGCCTCTGGTAAATTCATTCACAAGGTGAGCGAACTGTGGTCCCACTACATTCCAAAAACGCTTATAGAAGATGACCGGAAAACCATCAAGCCCGGGCGCCCTGTTCACCCTCATCTGATTTAGGTTCTCTGTAATTTCATCAAGCGTGAAAGGCCCAGTGAGGATGAAGTTATCCGCTTCAGAAACCAATCTCTCATTATCCCAGATTGAGTCCTAAAGGGATGCTGATCCAACCACAGAAGAACCCAATAGCTCACGGTAGAACACATAAATATGGGTTTGAAGAGCGCCTTCTTCAGTAATAACATTATCTCCATCAGGGAGAACACGGATCATACATCTGCGGTGTCTCCCATTTGCCACATCATGAAAGAATTAGGTGCTCGCATCCCCGTTCAGCACCCAATTTTTTTGACCCCTCTGTTTCCAATAAATCTTCTCGCATGTCAAGATAAAGATCATCTCATCCTCAATTGCATATCTTCTCGCCCATTCATCCTGCGACGGACCGATCAAATCTGCCTTGGTGTCCAAGGACGACACTTCGCTCATCAAGGCCTCTTTTCTAGCTTCCAGATCGCTACCCACGTTCGCTCCCCAACCATGGAGGTGACGTCGACTCAAGCGCACACAATGTTGCCAAATGTCCATAGCATCGCATAAAGGGCCATACCGGTCAGGGGGAGATTCCTAGCCTCGACCCAAATCGAAAAAACCCTCTCAACAAAGCTCGGTTTAAGGAGCCATTGCTCCTCAAAAAATAAGCGCTTGGTGGCGCGGTGGGGGGCTTCTCCAGAGTTGAGGATAAGTGGGCAGTGATCGGAGCCAAGCCTTGGTTCCACCACTAGCGAGCATCCGCAAATTTGGCCTCCCAAACAGTGGAAACAAAGACCCGGTCTAGCACCCATCTAATCGGGTCATCCTAATTATTACACCAAGTGAACCGAGCCCCAACCCTAGGCAGCTCAATTAGGTCAAGATCAGCCACCCACTCATTGAAGGTGTCTACCAGCCTGTGGTCTGTAATAATATCATTACTCTTGTCTATCGCACCCCGCAAGAGATTGAAATCCCCACCTATGACAATAGGCCATGGGGATGTCGTGATCTTAGCATAAATCTCTCGAAGAACATCAATCGATCGATCATGGTCCGCTGGGCCATACACCACGACTATCTCCCATCTAAAATCGTTATTCCGTTGAATAACTTCCGCTGTGAGGAAAAGGGATCCATGCGTAAAACCCACCACCTCAAAACATTCCGTCTTCACCCACAATAGGATCCCACTTGATCGGACCGAAGCCGGAAGCCATTCCCATCGAAAGTTAAATGCGCCGCCTAGGGTGTCAAGCTCAAGTGGCTCAAAGGAGGACCGAATGGTCTCCTGGAGACCCACGAAGTCGAGATTTTGGTCACTGGTGTATTCGATAAGTTGATGTCGTCTATCATGTTGACCAAAACACCTCATATTCCAGATTAGGCCTTTCGTTGCATAACTGAGGGGGCCGGGCCCCAGCCCCATCAAAATTCTCCTCCCTGGCACGGGCACGCCCACGCCCCCGGCCACGGCCACGCGTAGGCCTAGCATCCTCAGATGCAGTACCCTGAGCTGCCGACACTGCATTCTCCCTTGCAGCATCGGCAGCCGAAGCGGCACGCATCTCAGCCGCCATGGTCCGGGCAATGTGCTGAAGAGTCTTGGCCTCGGCCACCGTAGCGTGGACCAACTCCTGGGCCGAATACTATGACTGTCTGTGGCCACCCACAATCACATGACTGTCTGTGGCCACCTTGAGGAGGTGATGATTCGAAGCGAACGCGAGTACCTTAAATGAAGACATGGAACGGGTTGTTGGTTTATTACCTTCCAGAGACTTTCCGGCCTTGATGGACATCGCCTTGGTCATCATATCGGAGGCCTTGGTCGCCGCGGTGCGCTTGCTGGACCTGGTGGCCCGCACCGGGGAGGACGAGGCCTGCACCACACCATCCGCCACCACCACATCAGCATCACCCTCACGGAGCTCGTCGAAGGCCGCCAGGCAGTCGTCGCTTGGCAAGCAGTTGTCGATGAAGTCCTCGCCAGCGAAGCGGTCCAGGAGAGCCACCGGGGAAATGGGAGCCCCGTGGGCACCAGCATCAACTCCTCCCCTGGTCTTGGATATGCGCGAAGAAGGGGGTAGGGAGGAGCGCGGCGTCAGGGATTGCGGAGTGGAGGACTCAGATGGCGCCAGAGCGAGAGGGTCAGCCGCCGTGATCCCCGAGCCCTTCTGACGTTCTCCCTCCTCACCAGGCACCTCCAAAATGGGCATAGCGGGCACCAGCCGGAGCGGAGACAGGCAGGACATGTCACGGGGAGGCACAGGGTACGCCCCCGACGCGGCTGGCTTTTGACTAGTGTGGCATGCCCCTCCTCTGTCCCTTGCCATGCCCACACCTCCTTGTAGCCTTGCACAAGTAATGGGGTGCCTCTTGATGATTATTTTTCTTTCTTAATCGATAGTCCTGAAGCATCTAAATTGACTCGTTGAAGCTAGCAAGTGCATACATACAAACAGTTACATGTACATATCTCGAGCTCGTAGGACTATCGGACAAGTACGTATATGTATCGTCCCTTGGCCTAACACTACATATGTCAGGTTCTGACTTCGAGTGATTCCCACCATTTTTACAACACTACTTTCACTCTTTCAGACAGTGCTGAGTGAAGAAGCGGATGATGATCTGATCTCTGCGATCCCCTGTTGGAGCAGAGGAAGAAGATGCGAGAGCCCAGGTCCAGCACAGTATCTCATCGTCAGTTATCGATGCAGCTCTAAGTTGGACTGGAGGACTAGTCAATTGAACAACGGAATACATCACAGACGGCTTGTTACGTATACGGAGCCGTCATCGGTGGCGCCGTCATCGCCTGCGCCCCTCCACGGCATAGGCGGCACGCGCCAGGTCGGCCACAGTGGCGTCGGCGCCCAGCAGCACATGCACCGGCCACAGGCTCAGCTCGACCGTCCACGGCGCCGGCCTCTCCGACAGGGTCGCCACCGGGTGGCCCAGCAGCGCTTCTACCGCGGCTGGCACGTGCACACAGCTCCTCATGGCCGGCCGGGACGGAGAGAGCAATCAATCAAGATTGATCGACGGTGCGTATGTACGTGGCTTCTAAAAAAGCGAGAGACGAACTGTTTGTCTGACTTGACTGATGTTCGCACTGACACGGACAACTTATATATATGTACGGGCTTTGTGTGTGTGCATTGGTGGTGATAGTGAGCAAATTCCATACGGCACATGGTGGAAGACGACGATTGAATAGGTGCTGGGTAGTGATACGTGGACGGAGCGTAGAGGCGGGGAGGGGGCCCGATGATGCCATGCACGACGCCGCCGACGGAGTTCAACGGGGGAGGCGCTATAGCTGACTCTGCCTATGCGGTGATTGGTGGTTAGTTAGGGCATTTCTAACCGATCCTAAAAGGCCTTCTCTTATAGCTGACCTAGTCGATCCCCTAAAATAGTAAACGGAGTAAAAATTTTACACCAACTCACTATTTCCCCAAATTTTTCCCTAAATCTAGTCCAACTTTGCTCGGCCGAGTAAACCGAGTCTCACTCTCCCGCGCCGCACTGCCCCCCGCCCCCGTCGCCGCTGGCCTTTGCCGCCGCCACCGATGACCTTCGAGCCGGCCGGAATGGATAGCCAACACCCCCCGCTCACCCCGCCTGCCTTTGGCGGCAGCGAATCGCTGCAGCAATCCACCCACGCGCCGCCGCTGGTGGCGAAAAAAAGTTTGTGGATGACAAAGAATAACCACGTCCAAGCGCCGGCTCCAACCGCGCCAATGATGTCCGGCGTGGCCACCGCATCTCCGGCAATGGAGGGCCGCCTTCCCGCCGCACCTACTAGAGGCACACATGTCTCAAAGCCGAAGCCGGCGGTGTCAGCGCCCGCCGAGGCGGCCACCAAGAAGAAGACCACGACGCCGGTTCGTGAAAGGCCTACGCCTCATGCGGAAACTCCGGCTACCCTTACGACGACTGCTCAGGCGCGAGCGGCTGCCCCGGCCGGCAACAAAAAATGAGTCCGCCAAGTGCATGAAATGCTAACAAGGTAAAAAAAACTCGTGTACCATTGGAGTTCAATAGTGATTGTTCGTGATCGGTAGTGAGGTTTTACAGTGCTTGCTTTGGCATTGTAGAGCGGAGATGACCACGGCCAAATTCCTGGCATCGTTGGAGTCCTCGGCCATCGTAGGCCTTGATGATATCAACTATGGTGACTTGTTTTTTGATCATGCGGCTACCCAAGAAACGGAGGAGGCCGAGGAGGAGCCCGAGGAGGAAGTGGTGGAGGTGACCGAATCAAGCATCAAGGCTGCAAGGACCCGCACCTAAAACTACAACCAAAAGGAGGGCCTTGCACTTTGCGATGCTTGGTGTGCCATGTCCATGGATGCAACGATCAGAACGGATCAAATCAAGACCATGTTTTGGGAGGGGATCACCGACTTCTACAACTCCTCCGTTGACGTGCAATCAACCCGTACGCAAGGTTCGCTTGGGCATCGTTGGAGCACCATCCATCATCAAGGCAACCGATGGTCCGGCTGCATCGACCAAGTGAACCATGCTCCACCGAGTGGTGTGCAAGTGGCGGAGTATGGCCCCTACATACAAGAGCTATTAAGGCATTGAAACACCATGTTCGGCCACAAGTCCTTCACTTTGCATCATTGTTAGAAAGAGTTATGCAAGAATGAGAAGTGGAGACCACTCCTAAGAGGTCGAGGTTGAGCATATCCATTGAGAACGATGACGTGGTTGATGAAGATGCCAACAATAGAGCAGAAGGAAACAAGATTACAAAAGAAAGAAAGAAGAGGAATGCATTCGGTGGCACTTGCAAGGATGAACTTGTGGCAACGATCGAGACGAAGAAGGTGTTGGTGTCCGAACGCAAACAAGACAAGGTGGCGAGGTGGAATGAGCTCAAGGCCTTCGAGGATGAGAAGTGTAAGACCAAGATGGCGGTCGAAGAGAGAAAGTTGAGGGACGAGGAGCGTAGGCTTGCACTCGATGAGGAGAGGATTCGTGATGCGAAGAAGGCCGAAGAGCGTGCTATCATGTTCATGAATCCAAACACAATGGATGAAACCGATAGAAAATATTGGGAGCTCACTCGTGGAGAAATCTTGGCCTCTCTTCGGAATGTTGGTGGTGGCCGAGGGGGTGGTGGTGATGGTTGCCAAGGGGCCGGTGATCGTGCTCATGGTGATGGTGGTGGTGGTGGCCGAGAGGGTGGTGGTGAGGGTGATGGTGCCCGAGGGGGTGGCAACGTTGATTTCTTTGCGGATGACCTCGTTTGAGTGGTGGTGACTGAGAGGGTGATGGTGCATGCGAAAGATTGGCTCGATCCGCGACATATACATGCTATGTTCGTTGTGATTTTGAATCAAACATTGTGTTTGAAGTGATGTCTTTTCGGTGAACTTCGCATGTTTAAATTTGAAAACCGCAGTGATGAAACTTTATGTTATGAAGATTATTGCTATCCATGCTTTCATTTCAATGATTTTAAGATATGTATTGTGTAGTGTTTGAAGTTGGTGTGGCTAGGACACAAAATCGAGATAATTTTATATTTACTCCACTAACTTTTAGGGAATTGGCTAGGTGCGGCTATAGTGGACTAAAATTTTACTCCACTAAATTTACTCAGCCGTTTACTTCCTCAAGTTTTAGGGGTTTGGTTAGAAATGCCCTTACATGCTATGGTCGGGGGCACGTGCTGGATGGCCGGGGCAATGAATATATGTCCACGTCTTTCCGAGGAAGTGAACTGATTCCACTATCGGAACGGTCGCCTAACCGGCAAAATGGGTAGGGCAGGCTAATAGTTGTGTTTAAATACAGGAAAGAAATGAGAGATGCATTTCTCGACTTTAGTGCCACTGAATGATGCATTTTTTTCACTTCATGGAGGAGTTGTGTTTAAATATCTAACTAGGACAACCTTTCTTGATCGCTTGGTATTGGATGCACCCCTGGAAGGCGTTGTTGCATGGACCCTAATTCCACCATCCTGCGTCGACAAGTTGTAGCAAAAGACATTGAGGGAGCAGGTGTGAGCTGCACAAAGGATGGGCATTGTTTGCCCATAGGCAATTCCTTCGCCCGACTCTACAACCATAGAAATGTTGGCCTTTTGAGTTGTAAGATAAAGATTGAACCACTGACACTCAGGTTAGCTGATTGTTTCTCAATAGTGATCTAGAGCACGCACTGGATAGATCTAGGACCAACACAGGAGGGGCCAAGGAATCCCATAGAAAAGAAATGAGGTTCCCCGCAGCTTATCACTAATTTGCAGAAAAGAAGGGACCAGTGCATGATGTTCAGTGGTCTTCTTTAGGTTCTGAATTTCTTGTGGTCTATGGATATATCCTTACATGGTCCTTACATGAACCATAACATTTCTGATTTATTGTGTTTGTTCTTTACAACTGTTCCTTGCCTGAATCTCGGTTAGGCTGGCCAGAGCAACAATATTCAGCCAAAAATGCAATCCGCTTCACGACCTTGGTGAAGGCCATTATAATACGATAAGATGGAATCCCGAAGGGCAATGTATCCTTGCAATAATTTGATCAGCCAGTTGTGATATGTTCTCTGGTCTGAGTGGGTGTAGATATATATGCACACCCTTCTTTTATAGTTCGGTTATTAGCATAGCAATATGCGTCTAACAAATTATTAATGTTTTGTTATTGATTTCTTTCGTGTAAGAAAAAAAATCATGTATAGCCAATGGGGACTCATTGGTCATTGCCTTAACGGTGCATTCAGCATATGTAACTCATCCCTGATTTATCTTCTTGCTCTTTATCTTGTTGATTTTGCTTTCATAGAAAAACACATGATTGTTAGCTAAAAGAGTCAATATTACCTACAGATTAAATATTTAATTCAAGAAAAGAAGGGAACACTCAGTATATCAAATAGTTATAGAAATACTGTTGTCATCTATGAAGGAGAAAATAAAAAACATGCTTTATTCAACTAACACCAGCACCACCACGACATAATAAAACTGGCATATATCATCTCAGAAAATTACTGGGTAAATGACAGGGAGTCATAGTAAGGCTTACATAAATTCCAAAAGCATTTCCCTAAAATAGTTCAACTGAATACCATATTGAAGTTGAAGGTTAATTGACAAATCTAGAAATTTGGAACTTCATTTTTTTTGCAGCAGTATAGAAAGTACTTGTCTAAAAGGGTGCTTGGATACAAGGGACTACTAAAAATAGTCTTTTTTAGAGGCTAAAGTTCCAAGCACCCCTGACTAAAGAGAGGCTAGGACTAGTCTTGAGGCTAAAATCTTTTAGTCATGGGAAACCTACTAAAATATGTATTAGCTCTCTCTCTCCTCATTTAATTCCTCTCCTTAGTTCTGGATTGAAGGGTTTGGAGGATAATAAATGCTCAATAATTAGATTTTAGTCTCTTTAGTATTTGGATCCAAGCATGGGTGAGACTAGCAAGTTTTAGTCCCACTACTTTTAGTCATGGGACTAAAACGTATCCAAGCATGCTCTAATACTCTTGCAATTGCCACGGTCCATATGTGTTTTCACACTTATGAATAGTTAATGCTTCGAGTATCTCAGAAATGAATAGTTAAGACTCCATCTGTGTCATTCTTGGGAATTGAGATCAGAAACTTAATTGGCTTGAGAAATTGAATAACAAGAACTTAATTAGGTCGAGGTCAAATAAAAAGGGTATGTTTCGCATAACAAGAAGGGTCGAAACCCCTTTTATCTGACCTGCAATCACGAGTACACCAAACAAAATTTAGCACATTACTTATTGATTGAGACCGGAAAAAAATGTACTACCAGAACTGCTTGTTGCTGCCATGATCTTGTTGTCAAGAAAATTGCTGCCACCTCCTCGTGAGTCATCGAGCAGTCGTCGCCACCATCGCTCTATCTTGAACCGAAAATAGGGGCTGGGATTATCGCCAGCACACACTATCACCGTCGCATATCCACTACCTGACGAGCACATCTTCCTTTTGAATCCATCGGCCGCCACGGCCAGCATATCCGCCGCTGCTGTAACGCCCCGGATTTGATGCACCGGTTGTCTTCCAGTTATTCGTTGTTGTTGCCATGTCATTTGCTTGCGTGCTGCATTTTGCCATGTCATCTTATGCATTTCATATCATGTCGTCATGTGTATTTTATTTTGCATACGTGTTCATCTCATGCATCCGAGCATTTTCCCCGTTGTCTGTTTTGCAATCCGACACTCCTATGTCCCCCGGCGTCCCCTTCTTATCTCTTTTTGTGATCGGGTGTTAAACTTTCTCGGAATGACCCGAGGTTTTCCATGCGGCCTTGGTATAGCACCAGTAGACCGCCTGTCAAGTTTCGTGCCATTTGGAGGTCGTTTGGTACTCCAACGATTAACAGGGTAACCGTAAAAGCCTCTTTTGTCTTGCAGCCCAACACCCTTCCAAAGTGGCTCAAAACCCAGCAAACTCCTCTCCATGTTCTCCGCCGTTCGATCATGATCGTGTGGGCGAAAACTGTGCCTCATTTGGACACTCCTAGCTCCCTCTACCTATAAATATGTGGCCTCCCCCGAAATTCCCGCAGTCCAAACCTAGCTCTCCCTCTCCTCGCGCCGCCGGACGTTTTCTCCCCACCGGCCGGACATGTCCGCTGCGCCCGGCCACCTCACTCCGTCCAATCGGAGGCCGCCACGTCACCCCTGCCGCCTCCTGGACCAACCACCGCCCGCCACCTCGCCCGCGCCCCGTGCCCACTTCGCCGCGGCTCGCGGAGCCCATCGCGGGCCCGCGCGGGCCCTCGCGCCGCTGCCGCCCGGCCC
>NC_057803.1:648971901-648976527 GCF_018294505.1 Triticum aestivum | reverse complement strand
GGCTGGATCCGCCCCACCGCCCCGGACCTCGCCGGTCCCCGGATCCGGTGCCCCGACCCCTCTCCGGCCGCCTCCCCTCGCGAGCTCCGGCGAGCTCTCCGGCCATCATCGAAGTCCGTGCAAATCTGGAGGTTGACCCCGTATTCCTCTAAGTCCCGAAATATTTTGACATTATCATGCCATGTTCAACGTATCATAACTTGCTGCATACTGCTCCGTTTCATGCGTGTAATAAGTCAAATTGTTCGTCTTGACGAGTACTTCATTTCATTCCATTGCACCATGTTCATTTGAGCTCATCTTGATGCCTTAATAATTGTTGCAAGAGTGCATGTTGCTGTTAATCTGATGAAACTGTTATAACATGCACTTTTGTCATTTTTGCCATGTTTGATGTGTGCATCCTATGAGGTTGATGTCTACATATGTTTTGAACTATGCCATGCCATCTTTACAGGGGTGTATGCCATGTATTTTTGTGATCAATGTGGTGACTAGCACAAGCATGTAAACTAGACTTCGTGATGTTGCTGGTTTCAGTCCCTGTTCTGCCGATATTTTTATGCCATGTAAACTTGATGCTACAGAGAGATCCATGCTTATTTTAAGATACTTCAGTAAGGATGTTTTGTACATATGGTTATGCTCTATCCATTCATGCCCCTGGTTGCAGTTATAGCTTGCTGTAGATTGTTCATATCTTGCTCCAAAGTTGCCAAATGATGTTGTTATCAGCCTGTTAACATGAAGATCAGTTATGCCATGTGATTTCATAGTGATCCATGCACCCTATGAACTTGCTCTTGCCATGCTTAGCTTCATAAACATGTCTTCTTACTGTTGGTTGCCTTTCCATGCCATGTATTGCTTTGTAGTGAGTGGTTCAAGCTCACCAACATGCCTACTTATCGTTGTTCCTGCCATGCATGAATCTGTCTTATAACTTGCCATGTTTACATGGGTGCCATCATATTTTCTGTGCCTTTTTGGCTCATGGTCAGTAAAGGACTTTTGTTCTATGAGTTTAGTAGATTCATGCCATGCCTTTTTTTGCCATGATAAGTTCCTGTAACATGTTGTTTGAGAGCTCTAAACATTGCAACCTGATGTTATTTCTGCTAATGGCTGAAACTGTTATTATTTGCCATCTTGCCATGTGTGTTTGAGCATGTTCTAGTGATTTCTGGAGATAGCTCAGTGTTCATGTTTTGTTATGCTTTACCTGCAAATCATGTCCATGCCTTTTGTTCTTAGGTTGAGGTGCTGTAGCATGTTGTTTTGATGCTTGCAATATGCCTACTTGCTGTTATGGACAGATTGTTGTTATGCCTTGTATAGAGTGTATGTGTTGCACCGTTGCTCCGTTTTGAGTGTGCTCCATATGAAACTTGCTTGTTTTTGCATGTAGCTTTATATTATCATGTTGCATCCTTGTTTTGGTGTGTTTTCTTGATGTTTGGGTGCATTTTGCATCAATGCCATGTTTAACTTGTTTTGCTCATATCTTCTAGGCCGTAGCTCCAAATCTAATGAACTTTATATGTAGCTTTACTAGAATTTCGTGTAGATCATCTTGGTGCATCTTAACTTACTGTTTAACAACTCCAGCTTAATGTTTGTTCAGATCTGGACCAATTTCGAAATTTGCATATGAGGACTTACCGGAATTGTTATATGTTGTTCCCGGCCTCATTTAAACTTGCTTTGATGTGTTGTTCTTGTTTGCATCGTCTCTTGCCATGAGTAGCTTCATGTAGCCTTGTCATGCATTATGCTTGTTGTGCATAATGCCTTGTTCATGTGTGGTGTGTTTACCATGTTGTGTGCTTCTTTTCGATAGTTCCTGCTTCGTTGCGATCGTGAGGATTCGTTCGTATACACTTGGTTCGTCTTCGTGGCTTCATCCGTTCGTCTTCTTCATGGACTCGTTCTTCTTCCTTGCGGGATTTCAGGCAAGATGACCGTTCCTTTGCTTCTCTGGATCTCACTACTATCATTGCTAGCTTCACGACCGTTCCTTTGCTTCTCTTTTCGCTCTTATTTGCGTATGTTAGCCACCATATTATGCTTAGTCGCTGCTGCAACCTCACCACTTTAGCCCTTCCTTTCCTATTTAAGCTTTGCTAGTCTTGATACCCATGGTAATGGGATTGCTGAGTCCTCTTGGCTCACAGATTACTACAACAACAGTTGCAGGTACAGGTTATGCGATGATCTTGACGCGAGAGCGATGCTTGCTTGCGTTGAGTTCTTCTTCTACTTCTTCGATCATGGGATAGGTTCCAGGTCGGCAGCCTGGGCTAGCAGGGTGGATGTCGTTTGAGTTTCTGTTTATGTTTCATCCGTAGTCGGATGTTGCTCTTATGGATGATGCGATGTTGTATTCGTGTGGCATTGTATGCCTTATGTATGTATCCCCATCTATTATGTAATGTTGATGTAATGATATCCACCTTGCAAAAGCGTTTCAATATGTGGGTCTATCCTTGGTGGGACCTTCGAGTTCCTTTTGGATAGGGTCGCATATTGGGCATGCCAGCTGCTGCTGCCGTCGCCACCATCGCTCTATCTTGAATCCACTAACCAAAAAAGCGATGTTTCCGTTCTAGACATCGAAGAACACTCTGCACCGAAAGCCCAGGTATTGTCCTCTATAGCATGGCGCCGTGGCCCATGGCACCGGCACGGCCTGTTTCACGTGAAGATCCCCAGCACGGTCAGCAGAGCAGCGGCCCTTTTTCAGTTTAACAGATGCTGAGGGACGACCGAACAATCTGGTGCACACATAACTTAATCGGACGGTTAAGGTTCTCAAATCACTGTGGTGGGGCTTGAGTAGCTCCTTCTTACTGTTTAGTAATGGTTGTGTATTTCCTGGGGTCTCCTATTTCTGGATTGCAATACCATGGTTTTCTTTTCTTCTTCTACCATGTATCCCCTAAGCTAGCCTCTATGATTTTCATTGCATGTGACCTACTCTTTCTTATGTCAGCAAGCGAAGTTTTTGCCAACTCGTGGCTTGTGGATCTTGCATCTCCTTCAGTGGAGACTGAGCAACATATATGTGCCTGGAATTATTTGTAGCTTGAAAGGTGGTTGAGTATGTACTATTTTACATTGATTTTATGGCGATAAGTAGTACATTTATTAGTATGTGAGTGACCTTTTACTTATTATAAAATATTTTTATTGGTTTGGATTGATTGGCGGAAAATCATGCACACGTTTTGCAAGAGAACTATTGTGTCTCACAAATAAAATAATGGTTCCTTTTAGAGATTGGTACTTGGCCTCATAGTTAACCCACACTTTCTTGAAAATTTGTGCAGACCATCATCAGTGTTATTTGCCAAGACCAAACCCCATGGTCTGGTGGTTTCAGTTTTCCAAAATAGGTAATTATGTCATATACAATTAGCATAAATGTGGTGATCTTTTATGATAATATTGCAGACGAATAAAAATGTTTACATAAACTAAGCATTTTCACTATATAGCGGAATATTATTCCAAGAATACCCACCGATGTAGAACACTAGTACCAATCATGTCTATGGATACCCACACATCGAAGGGCAAAACAACATGTGTGAAAGAATTGCCTTGTATTCAACCGAACATTGCCTTTTGACAGAAACAATGTACTCCCTCCGTATCGGTGCATTAGTCACATTACGAAAACCCAATAATCCCAAAACACTTAGGCGCGATGAATTAACAGCCCACCTCATTTCTTGTTTCTTGTGATGAAAAAAGAAAAGGACCAATAGGAGATGTGGAACATGTGTGCCTTCAATGAATCGAGACTACCGAGCATGACATGCAATGGTTAGTTCTATGCATGTCATGGTATTAATTAGCTAATAAACATCAATTTTTCTTGTTTTTCTCTCCTTCTTCATCGCAGTGCACCATCTAAGATGCCTAGGGCCTCTTTCCATGCACTGATACTTAGGTGAGGTGCTAAATGCATTAAAAACCTTAGCAACTAATATCCATAATGCATTGGTGCTTAGCTTTTGTAGCTAAGCTAAGCTTACTGAATTTTCTAACAATTAAGCTACTTCATGCATTGGTTGGTAAATATTCCACATAGGTCCACACGCTTATCATCGTTTGTTCATGGGGTCACCATAAAAGCTTTCTCTTCTTTAGATTCTTTGCCACATCATTTTTTTGCCTATGTGGCAACCTTAGCACTAGTACAGCTTGGAATATTCGGAATGGCCTAATGCACCGGTACGGAGGCAGTATTTATTTGTGGATGTTTATCTAGTGTTCCACAAAATATTGTGTTTTGATGGAAAATATTTGTTACATCTGGTTATTCTAGTGTTCCACAGAATTGCCTTTCAATAGACGTTGATTGGTGATAGGTGGGTGACTTATCACTAATAGAAAAGGGGGCATTTGTCCCGGTTCGTAAGGGCCTTTAGTCCCGGTTCATGAACCGGGACTAATGGGTCGTTACTAATACCTCCCCCCTTTAGTCCCGGTTCTAACACGAACCGGGACAGATGGGCCTCCACGTGGCCGGTGCGCCGAGCCCAGGCAGGGGGGCCTTTGGTCCCGGTTGGTGGCACCAACCGGGACCAAAAGGCATCCACGCGTCAGCATTTTAGTGGC
>NC_057803.1:648966121-648971655 GCF_018294505.1 Triticum aestivum | reverse complement strand
GGGGTTAATTTAGGTGTTTCATATATTGTGTTAGCTAGCTAATTAATAGAGAGAAGTGTCCTCTCTTATGTCCGTGCTTGGTCGACGCTACATACTATACATAGAGAGGCCCTCGGCACGCTAGCTAGTAAGAAAATTAAGGGAACCATTAAGTACAAAAGTTCGGCATGCATACCGAGAAAAGTGATCGATCGACCTCTCCTTCTCCGAGAGATTGGTCGAACAACAAGTTTTTGTATTGTCTATCCGACGCTACTGCCTACATACATATACAATATGTAAGATCTCTTAATTACAATCCCCTAGCAATTGAAATCAACTTCCACATGGTATTCTCCGGCTTTATTGATGACATGGTCAAGAAAGAATCCCGCCAATTCCTCTTCAATTGCTTTCATGCGATCTTGTTCTAGGAGTTCATTCCGCATCTGCCACGTCTAATTTGAAGAAGGGGGTTAATTAATACATATATATGAATGAAACTCAACAGAAATGATGGTGTAATAAAATGAAATTGTGAATATTATTGCTTACGCACTTCATATTGTCTTCTAGAGTAGCCCCGCTTATTTTTCAAAGTCGTGTTGTAGATGAACTCGCACACGTAGTATCCACAGAAATCATTCCCTTGTTCCTGCCACAAGCACTTTACGAGAAATAGAGGTCAATCAAACTGATAATGAAGCATTATAAATGGCATTGATGAAAGTATAGCTATAGAATTAACGGGAGATGCGCGCAACTAGCTAGCCAGTAGTACTTACTTTTGGTTATGTATATCACAGCTCCTTCGGCAGTCCCGGAGCTTCTGCGGTGAACTGTTTCCAAACCCTGCAAGACAAAGAAAATAATTATTATTACTTGAGATATCAGGAAATGAACAAAAAGTTGCCGATATGGTGCGATCATGATCGATTGAACTTACTTGTTGAGTAATTCAGTCATGTCCGCATAGGTTTCGGGATCTTTTCGTCTCAAGTCTAAGACGGTTACTAGTCCCCGCTCAAGCTTAATCTCCAGAAGAACATAGTGGAAGCTGCGCACGCATGCATAACTCATCAACTACATTACTATAACCTCGCTCGAGTAACAAGGGAAACCGAATATGCACACGACAGTAACACTCACGGGCCGTTGTAAGGAAATAGTATGGTATCTTTGTTTTGATTTTTGATGAACGATTGTAGCAAGTCGGCCTCGGCCTCTTCGGTGTGCTTTTTAACCTGAATATCATCTATGATATTTGTGTTAATGAACCCGATATCATATATTTCTTGTTTTCTGCACTCGACGATCTTCAATCTGCATAATATATTGAGGATAATTAATTATAAATACATGCAATGAAAGAGCCGAGCTATATATAGAGACTTAATGACAGAAATAGTACTTACAAACAGTAGCAAAAGACCGTTAATTTATCGAGGGCCTTTTGATTGAAGAACGCGAAGAACTCCTCAAATGGAGCAGGCAACGAATCAGCTCCAATGAGGTCGTGCTCCTCTTTAATGTTCAGATACAAACTATTAGTCCTCCCAGACTCTCTACAGGTTTTCATGTACCAATTATGGAATCTTCGCATCATTGTTGTTAGAGATTTTTCATCTTTGATGAGAGGCTTCCCGTACTCGTATCTGTGTTCTTCCACCTCCATGAAATCAGGAAGTTGATCGTCAGGCATGTAATCTGCAAGATTGCCATAACCGGCCACCGTCCCCGGAAAATTAGTGACGATATAGCGGGGGGCATGATTGATTTGCTTGTTCGCCGAGCTAGGCAATATTTTTCGCAGCTGCTCGTTCTCTTGACCTTTGATATCTGACAGTACTTCCCGACCGCTCTGCTTGGAGATATGTCTGTTCAATAATGCGCTCATAGTTGGTTCTCGGCGGAGACTTTGCTGGTTTCCTCAGGGCATCGAGAGTGCACTTTTCTTTCACCGGATCTACCTTCTCCTCCGGAGGTGGATGTCTCTTTGCTTTCAACCCTTCAAAGAAGTTGTCCATTTCGGCCCGCACGATCTTCGCGTTTTCTTCCACGATCCTCTTGTACGGTAACTTCTCTAGAGGCTTGAGAGGAGGACCGTATCTGTATTGCCTCCCGCCTCTGGCTGTACTGCTAGACACCGGAGCAGACGGAGCGGCTGCGGCGTCTGTCTTCTTTTGTGCTTGCTTACGAGGCGGAGGAGAAGGACTACGACGCGTCGGAGCAGCCGGGGCGGCGGTGGGTCTCTTCCGGCCTTGCTGGCGAGGCGGAGAAGGAGGAGGCTGTTGGCTGTTTGGGCGTGCCGGCGCAGGCAGAGAAGGAGGGGGAGTGCCGCCACGCGTCGGAGAAGGAGGCCCAATGCCCTGATCGTCACTCGCCGGAGGAGGAGGCTGTGGAGGAGGCGGAGTGCCCTGACTTGCCGGAGGAGGAGGAGGAAGCGGAGGCGTCCAGTTTGGAAGGTTGATGAGCTCCTTCCGCCATAGGCATGGAGTCTTGACAGCAGAACCTAGCCTAGTCTCCCCTTCACTGGTAGGGTAGTCAAGCTGGAGGTCCTCAAATCCCTCCATTATTTCATCCACCATCACCCTAGCATATCCTTCTGGAATCGGCCGGCAGTGAAAAGTTGCGCCGTGTTTAGTAGGATAAACAGAGCCAACAGCCGCCTTGACCTTCAAATTCATCCATCGCGTCATAATGTGGCAATTTTGAGACTCTGTGATAGCATCCACGGGATAGCTGGCAGGATCCATCAAGACATTCTCTGGCTGAAGCAGCTTGGTGGAAGCCACACTGCTTCTCCGCTGAGATGGCGGGGTAGCTTCGGGGGAAGCTTCGGTAGGTCGTTTGCTGCGATCTGCTTCTCGTTCCTCTAGCCCCATTACCCTTTCGTGCAGCGCCTGCAGTTGGCTCTGATCCAGTTTCTTCCTCCTCTCCTGGGATTTGTAACCCCCTGCATCCGGAAAACCAACCTTCCACTAAATGGAGCCTGGCGTGCCTCGTGTCCGTCCAGGGTGCTCAGGATTCCCGAGGGCCATTGTGAGCTCGTCCTTCTCCCTGTCTGGAACGAACGTCCCTTGCTGCGCTGCATCGATATAGTGTCGAAGCCTCTTGACTGGTATTTTGAGTTGCTCGTCCGTCCAACGGCACTTCCCTGATACAGGGTCCAAGATTCCGCCAGCCCCGAAGAACCAAGTCCGGCAACGGTCTGGCCAGTTCATTGTCTCTGGTTCGATCCCTTTAACAAGCAGATCATTCTCAGCCTTGGACCACTTAGGCCGGGCTTTGAGGTAGCCACCTGACACCGTGCGATGGTGAAACTGCTTCTTTGCAGCATTTTGCTTGTTTGTCGCCGACATCTTCTTACTCTTTTCTGATGTCTTGTGGGCCACAAATGCGGGCCAGTGATCTTTGATCTTCTCATATTTGCTGATAAATTCTGGTGTCTCTTCTTTGTCGATAAACTTGTTCAACTCTTTCCTCCACCTCCTGAATAGGCTTGCCATCTTCTTAAGAGCACAAGACTTTATTAATTGCTCTTTAACTGGCTTCTCCGGTTCCTCCTCTGGCGATAGGGTGAAATTTGCCTTCAGCTCAGTCCAAAGATCATCTTTCTGCATATCATTGACATAAGACACCTCAGGGTCTTCCTCCTTAGGCTTATACCATTGCTGGATGCTGATCGGGATCTTGTCCCTAACAAGAATCCCGCACTGAGCAGAAAATGCATTCTTTGTCCGGATGGGTTCAATCGGTTCGCCGTCGGGCGTGATTGCTGTGATCTCAAACCTTTCATCCGAGCTCAACTTTCTCTTTGGGCTTCGTCTCTTTACCGAAGATGTGCTCGATCCGGAGGGCTAGAAAAAGGAGGAAAGACAAGAGTTAATTAATATGTGTACATATACCAAAACAATGAATGCATCAATTAACTAGTCAGCACGGGCTTAACTAATATATATATATATATATATATATATATATATATATATACCTGGCCGGACTCGGTTCGGTCACCGGAGCAGTCAGCACGGTCTCCTTCTTGTACCTTCATTGGGTCACCGAAGCCATCATGAACATATCCCTCTTCTTGTACCGGCATTAATGGGCCGGAGCCATCATGAACATAGCCCTCTTCTTCACCCAGTCCTTCCTGACCATCGGTGTCGTTGAGAAATGATGCAACAACATCACTTCCTTGTGCGATTATCTCCCCCAACATCTCTTCTGTTGCTTCGTCTAGGTAGTGATCCATAGTTTCTGCAAATATTTACAACATGTCAATTATTATTCAAACATGGTACAGATGGATATATATTAGTGTCAAACGTACAACTAGCTAGCTAATCACAATAAGGAATCATGTTAGTGGCCTTGACGCTGCTTCTCTAGGGTTTGGGGTGGCCTAGACAACGCTTTAAGGGTTTGGGGTGGCCTCGACACAACGCTCAAGGGTTTGGGGTGGCCTCGACGACAATGCTCTTTTATCTTGGTAAATTTGGATGGCCTCGAGAGAGTTTGTCGGGTAGGGGCGCGGCGGGAGGGGGTAGGAGACCAACATCGTTTTTTCTCTAGGGTTTGGGTGTCCTCGAGAGTTTTGGTCGAGCAAGAGGGCCGAGGGGGGTGCTGCCGTGGTATAAGTTATCACGGTCAAGAGGGGGTATATATATCGACCGCCCCTCATGTCGAAGTTATCCGGGAGGGGGTTATATCGACAACGATGCGACATACATATACATGGGAAAATAATGTTATCGGGGAGGGGGTATCGGTACCCCCCCCCTCGTGTTGAAGTTTCGTCTTTCTCCTCTATTCCTTTCTTCTTCTTCTCCTCTTCTTTTTCTTCTTCTCCCTCGTGTTGAAGTTATCGGGAGGGGTATATCGACGATGATAGAGGAGAAGATCGAAGAAAAAAAAGAAGAAAAAAATAGAGGAGAATAAGAAAGGAATATAGGAGAAGAAGAAAAAAATAGAAAATTCTATTTTTACTTCTTCTCCTCTATTACTTTGCTCTTCTCCTCTTCTTTTTCTACTTTTTTCCCCTTCTTATTTATTTCTCCTCTTCTTCCTCTCCTCTTCTTCTCCTTTCTTCCTCTTCTTATTTTCCTTTTTCGTCTCCTACTTTTTCTTCTTCTTCTTCCTTCTTCCTTCTTCTTGTTTTCTTCCTTTTCCTTATAGCTAACCTAAAATGCACTAACCTAAAATCGATATCTACTAACCTAAAATGCACTAACCTAAAATCGATATCTACTAACCTAAAATGCACTAACCTAAAATCGATATCTACTAACAACCTAAATAAAAAATTAATACATATATGAAAAAACATATATAAACAAAAAATGCTATGAACATTATATTGATACATACATAGCCACATCCATTCATCATATAGCTACCACATACATTTAAACATTATATATATGAAAAAAATCAAACGAACAAAAAAATACACATGTATATATGAAAAAAGCACTGCACACACCCGTTACGGCGGCGGCTCACATCGGGGGCGGCCAGCGAGGGCGACGGCGAGGGCGTCGGCGACGACCACG
>NC_057803.1:648964575-648965339 GCF_018294505.1 Triticum aestivum | reverse complement strand
TGGCGGCGTCGAGGAGGTCGGCGTCGTCGGGGGCAACTGGCGTTGAAATTTTGAATTTTTGCAAAGTGTTTGCTTATATAGCAAAGCATTTGGTCCCATTTGGTGGCACCAACCGGGACTAATGCACCCTTTAGTCCCGATTCGTGCCACCAACCGGGACCAAAGACCTCTTTTCAGCAGCCCAAAGGATGGGAAGCGGTGGCCTTTTGTCCCGGTTGGTGGCACCAACCGGGACTAAAGGGGGGCATTGGTCCCGGTTCGTAGCACCAACCGAGACTAATGCACCCCTTTAGTACCGGTTGGTGCCACCAACCGGGACCAATGGGCCTTGCCCAACGGCGTGGTGGTGGGAGTTTAGTCCCACCTCGCTAGCTAAGAGAGAGCCGCACCTGTTTATAAGGTGCGATGCGCCAACTCTCTCGAGCTCCTCTCTAAAGCAGGCTTTCGGGCCTAATCTGTCTATATGTGCCTGTGGGCCTGCTGGCCCTTCTGCGGGCCTGAAGCCTGGCCCATGGTAGGGTTTCTAGTTGTATTCAGGCCGTGGGGGCCCAGTAGGAGGCACTTTTTTTTGTTTTCTTTACTTATTGTTGCAATTTTTATCTTTTTTTCTAGTTTTTTTGTTTTGTTTTCCGCATTATTTATTTTCTTTTGTTTTTTACTTTATTTCTTAATTCTTTTTGCTTTTAGTTTTAGAGAAATTATAAACATTCTGTTAGTGCCATTAGTTTTCAAATTTGAAAACACTTTTTTTGTTTTTTTCTTTC
>NC_057803.1:648957537-648964265 GCF_018294505.1 Triticum aestivum | reverse complement strand
AGTTTTAGAAAAATTATAAACTTTCTGTTAGTGCCATTAGTTTTCAAATTTGAAAACACTTTTTTTGTTTTCTTTGTTGCTTTATTTATGTTATTTTCTTTCTACTCACAACAAAATACTTATTGTTGCTATTTCTATTTTGTTTCCAGTTTTTTTGTTTTGTTTTCTACATTATTTATTTTCTTTTGTTTTTTGCTTTATTTTTTAATTCTTTTTGCTTTTAGGTCAGCAAAATTATAAACTTTCTGTTAGTGCCATTAGTTTTAGAAAAATTATAAACTTTCTGTTAGTGCCATTAGTTTTCAAATTTGAATCGTTAAAATTTGAATTGTTTGAAGTATTGGTCATGGGCCAGGGGCGAGGCGCATTGGTCCTGGTTCGTGCGTGGAACCGGGACCAAAAGGTCCAGACGAACCGGGACCAATGGCCCACGTGGCTGCCCTCTTGAGAGTGTTCTTGGTAAGAACATAGTTGACAAGGAGCGAACCGGGATTAATGGCATTACAAGGGCCGAACCATAAGAAATTAAAGCATTTCAAATGAACTCTGAAAAAGTTGAAAGTTGGCATGGTATCATAATTTCAACCACATAGCATGTGCATGTACAAAACGGACAATGGTATCATACCCGTTTGTTACAAAGTTGGCATGGTATCATCATAATGGTTGCGGGAGAAAGTCTTCACTTTTTCTTCGCTTGTGTCATTTGCTTATTGCGCCGTAACCATGGATAATCTTCATCGTTTGTCAGGATGCTAGGGTCAGCCCTTACTTTGAAGGGAGGAATTTCATGAAACTTTTCATAATCTTCGGACATGTCTGTCTTGCCCTCCACTCCCACGATGTCCCTTTTTCCTGAAAGAACTATGTGGCGCTTTGGCTCATCGTATGATGTATTCGCTTCCTTATCTTTTCTTTTTCTCAGTCTGGTAGACATGTCCTTCACATAGATAACCTATGCCACATCATTGGCTAGGACGAACGGCTCATCAGTGTACCCAAGATTTTTCAGATCCACTGTTGTCATTCCGTACTGTGGGTCTACCTGTACCCCGCCTCCTGACAGATTGACCCATTTGCACTTAAACAAAGGGACCTTAAAATCATGTCCGTAGTCAAGTTCCCATATGTCCACTATGTAACCATAATATGTGTCTTTTCCCCTCTCGGTTGTTGCATCAAAGCGGACACCGCTGTTTTGGTTGGTGCTCTTTTGATCTTCGTCAATCGTGTAAAATGTATTCCCATTTATCTCGTATCATTTCCAAATCATAACAGTCGAAGATGGTCCCCTGGACAACAAGTACTGCTCAACACAAACAGTGTTGTCACCTCTGAGACGTGTTTCCAACCAACAACTGAAAGTCCTGATGTGTTCACATGTAGTCCAGTCGTCGCACTGCTCCGGGTGTTTGCAGTGCAGACTGTTCTTGTGTTCATCGACATACGGGGTCACCAAGGTAGAATTCTGTATAACTGTGTAGTGTGCTTGAGACGAAGAATATCCGTCCCTGCATATTATTGAGTTCCTTCCAAGTGTGCCTTTTCCAGTCAGTCTCCCCTCATACTGCGATTTAGGGAGACCTATCTTCCTAAGGCCAGGAATGAAGTCAACAGAAAACACGATGACATCCTCTGTTTGATGGCCCATGGAGATGCTTCCTTCTGGCCTAGCGCGGTTACGGACATATTTCTTTAGGACTCCCATGAACCTCTCAAAGGGGTACATATTGTGTAGAAATACGGGGCCCAGAATGACAATCTCGTCGACTAGATGAACTAGGACGTGCATCATGATATTGAAGAAGGATGGTGGGAACACCAGCTCGAAACTGACAAGACATTGCACCACATCACTCCTTAGCCTTGGTATGATTTCTGGATCGATCACCTTCTGAGAGATTGAATTGAGGAATGCACATAGCTTCACAATGGCTAATCGGACGTTTTCCGGTAGAAGCCCCCTCAATGCAACCGGAAGCAGTTGTGTCGTAATCACGTGGCAGTCATGAGACTTTAGGTTCTGGAACTTTTTCTCCGGCATATTTATTATTCCCTTTATATTCGATGAGAAGCCAGTCGGGACCTTCATACTAAGCAGGCATTCAAAGAAGATTTCCTTCTCTTCTTTTGTAAGAGCATAGCTGGCAGGACCTTCATACTGCTTTGGAGGCATGCCGTCTTTTTCGTGCAAACGTTGCAGGTCCTCCCGCGCCTCAGCTGTATCTTTTGTCTTTCCATACACGCCCAAGAAGCCTAGCAGGTTCACGCAAAGGTTCTTCGTCACGTGCATCATGTCAATTGAAGAACGGACCTCTAGGTCTTTCCAGTAGGGTAGGTCCCAAAATATAGATTTCTTCTTCCACATGGGTGCGTGTCCCTCAGTGTCATTCGGAACAGCTAGTGCGCCGGGACCCTTTCCCAAGATTATGTGTAAATCATTGACCATAGCAAGTACGTGATCACCGGTACGCATGGCGGGCTTCTTCTGGTGATCTGCCTCGCCTTTGAAATGCTTGCCTTTCTTTCGACATTGATGGTTGGTCGGAAGAAATCAATGATGGCCCAGGTACACATTCTTCCTGCAGCTTCCCAGGTATATACTATCGGTGTCAAGTAAACAGTGCGTGCATCCGTGGTATCCCTTGTTTGTCTGTCCTGAAAGGTTACTGAGAGCGGGCCAATCGTTGATGGTCACGAACAGCAACGCCTTTAGGTCAAATTCCTCCTGTTTGTGCTCATCCCACGTACGTACACCGTTTCCATTCCATAGTTGTAAAAGTTCTTCAACTAATGGCCTTAGGTACACATCAATTCCGTTGCCGGGTTGCTTAGGGCCTTGGATGAGAACTGGCATCATAATGAACTTCCGCTTCATGCACATCCAAGGAGGAAGGTTATACATACATAGAGTCACGGGCCAGGTGCTGTGATTGCTGCTTTGCTCCCCGAAAGGATTAATGCCATCCGCGCTTAAAGAAAAACATACGTTCCTAGGGTCACTTGCAAACTCGTCCCAGTACTTTCTCTCGATTTTTCTCCACTGCGACCCGTCAGCGGGTGCTCTCAACTTCCCGTCTTTCTTACGGTCCTCACTGTGCCATCGCATCAATTTGGCATGCTCTCCGTTTCTGAACAGACGTTTCAACCATGGTATTATAGGAGCATACCACATCACCTTCGCAGGAAGCCTCTTCCTGGGGGGCTCGCCGGGAACATCACCAGGGTCATCTCGTCTGATCTTATACTGTAGTGCACCGCATACCGGGCATGTGTTCAGATCCTTGCATGCACCGCGGTAGAGGATGCAGTCATTAGGGCATGCATGTATCTTCTGCACCTCCAATCCTAGAGGGCATACGACCTTCTTTGTTGCGTATGTACTATCGGGCAATTCGTTATCCTTTGGAAGCTTCTTCTTCAATATTTTCAGTAGCTTCTCAAATCCTTTTTCAGGCACAACATTCTCTGCCTTCCACTTCAGCAATTCCAGTACGGTACCGAGCTCTGTGTTGCCATCTTCGCAATTGGGGTACAACCCTTTTTTGCGATCCTCTAACATGCGATCGAACTTCAGCTTCTCCTTTTGACTTTCGCATTGCGTCCTTGCATCGACAATGACCCGACGGAGATCATCATCATCGGGCACATCGTCTGGTTCCTCTTGATCTTCAGCAGCTTCGCCCGTTGTAGCATCATCGTGCACATCGTCTGGTTCCTCTTGATATTCAATAGCATCACCGTATTCAGAGGGCACATAGTTGTCATCATACTCTTCTTCTTCGCCGTCTTCCATCATAACCCCTATTTCTCCGTGCCTCGTCCAAACATTATAGTGTGGCATGAAACCCTTGTAAAGCAGGTGGGTGTGAAGGATTTTCTGGTCAGAGTAAGACTTCGTATTCCCACATATAGGGCATGGACAACACATAAAACCATTCTGCTTGTTTGCCTCAGCCACTTCGAGAAAATCATGCACGCCCTTAATGTACTCGGAGGTGTGTCTTTCACCGTACATCCATTGCCGCTTCATCTGCGTGCATTATATATAATTAAGTGTGTCAAAAATCATTACAGAACATCATGAATAGATAATTAACTGACCAAATTAATAGAAGTTCATCATCACATTAAAACCAAAGTACATACATAGTTCTCATCTAACAACATAAAGCTCTGCAGAGCATCTAAATTAATTAAACCATACATTAAAACTATGTAAAACATTTCAATGCGAAAACAAATGCGGTCATAATCGCAACCAATGTAACAACTGATCCAACGGCATAATGATACCAAGCCTTGGTATGAATGGCATATTTTCTAATCTTTTTAATCTTCAAGCGCATTGCATCCATCTTGATCTTGTGATCATCGACGACATCCGCAACATGCAACTCCAATATCATCTTCTCCTCCTCAATTTTTCTTATTTTTTCCTTCAAGAAATTGTTTTCTTCTTCAACTAAATTTAACCTCTCGACAATAGGGTCGGTTGGAATTTCCGGTTCAACAACCTCCTAGATAAATAAAATCTATGTCATGTTGGTCGGCATAATTGTCATAAACAATAAATGAACCAATAATTATGAAAAGATAATATATACCACATCCGAATCATAGACAGGACGAGGGCCGACCGGGGCGGATACCAAAACCATCACACTATATAAGATGCAATAATAAAAGTAAGAAAATTATACAAGTATCTATATAAACATACAAGTAAGAATTTTTGTCCTTTCAGAAAGAAGATAAGAACAAGAGGCTCACCACGGTGGTGCCGGCGACGAGATCGGCGCGGGCGATCGACGGCGGTGAAGACGGGGACGGGACGTGACGGACCGCTAAACCTAGACAAATATTGAGGAAAATGGAGTTTGGAGAGGAGAAAGCTTAGGTAGTGTGGCTCGGGCATTCCATCGAACACCTCGTGTGCATAGGAGGTGAGCTAGAGCACCACAAAGCTACCCCCTCGCCGGCCAGGAAAAACAGAGCAGTTGGAGTGCTCTGCTCGCGGGCGAGGGGTATACATAGGCAACTCATTGGTCCCGGTTCGTGGCACGAACAGGGACTAAAGGGCAGCCTTTGGTCCCGGTTCAAGCCACCAACCGGGACCAATGGTGGTGGGCCAGGAGCGAGGCCCATTGGTCCCGGTTCATCCCACCAACCGGGATCAAAAGGTCCAGATGAACCGGGACCAATGGCCCACGTGGCCCGGCCGGCCTCCGGGGCTCACGAACCGGGTCCAATGCCCCATGGGTCCCAGTTCTGGACTGAACCGGGACTAATGGGCTGACCCGGCCTGGACCATTGCCCCCTTTTCTACTAGTGTATCTTCGCTTAGTGGGATGTCTTAACGGTAGTCAACCTCACACATGACCTAGTTGTTTGGCTTAACTAATTCCACGAATTGATGTAATATCAAGGACAATGATGACTGGTTAGCCATCGAACTTCAATTTAGTGCACTGATGTATTATCATAGACAAAGGACTAGCCAAATAACATGTAGATGGCAAGATGGTTGACGTGCAATCTGAGCTCAAAATTCCATGAACACAGTTCCTAACAACACGTGTCTAAATATTATACAAAATGTGGTAGTTACAACAATGTATTGGTGTGATACGATTCTAGTATATATATCGTACATACTTTCAAAAAATATATTCATTTCAGTTCTTATACCCTTACACAGCTAGCAAGAGCATTGAGTCAATGGAACACTAGCTCCTCCTTCTTGCCTCGACCAGCATATTGCGATTCTATGGCCTGCATTCTTTGCACAAGTTTAATTCCCTAAGATTTGATGTTGATCTGGAAACGGAGCAATTTTCGCTCTTTCCTGGTGCCTTCTATTCCTTGAAGTTCTTCATATTTCCATTATTTGTAATTTCCTCTCGGTAGGACACTAGATCTGTGGGTTTTTTTGTTTCCAACATTCTTGATGATATATATTTGGATAAGATAGATAATATTAAGATTCACATGATTGTTTGTAGAAATGGTTGAAGGTTGTTGGGCGAGCTGTTTTAGTTATTGTGTTGGTTTCAAGAGAGGATTTTGGGCACATGGGTGCGAGAGAACACACTTTTCTGGGGCGTTGTGGGCCACAGGATGGCCTCGTGGCTCGGAAACTTGTTTGATGGTTGCCTGTGTTCTATACCATAATTACTTTAGATTGGATCCATGGACGCATTTTGGTATAGACGGCATGCTCCATACACCCCATCTCCGATGCCTTTTTTTATCACTTTCAGAATTTGAATATATATTATATCTTTGAAAATGGAAGTCCAACTTATGTTTCATTTGCATAATTGTGTTCCTCGCGACGAGGGCTATGAAACAAGGCCACTCTTGAATACGTTTTGACAAGTTTCCGCTACTAAAACATGATAAAAAAACAAAGGATAGACTCACCAAGTTTCAAATACTAAACCCTAAACCCTTAAAGAAAATGAAACTTTGTCAAAATTTAATATTACACCGACCAACTTTTATTATTTGACCTCGCTAAAAATTGAAAAAAAAATCAAAATGAATTCAAGTTTGGTCTTGTTTGAAATTTCTTGCAACAGGGAACACAAATATGCAAACAAAACTTAAAACAAACTTTCGGTTCAAAAGATATAATAGATTCTTATTTGGAGATGAAATGAGAACGCATGGGAGGTGGGATCCATGGAGCATGCAGCTCTGCGAAAAGCACGCATGCATGGAAC
>NC_057803.1:648953223-648957196 GCF_018294505.1 Triticum aestivum | reverse complement strand
GGCACCAACCAAGTTAACGAATCTTGGTTGGACGTCATCTTCTTCTACATAGATGCCAGATTGGTCATAGTCTAGATCTTCATTCTTGGCTAGTTATTCCTTGCTCTGTTGTTTTGGCCCTTTGTACAAAAGGTTTCTCACTTCCTGGACCTTTGCACGGCCTCCCTTATGGCTCATCACCGTGTGCTGCCCCTTCGATGTCAGCATCCTTTTCGTCCTCACCGTGACTTGTCCACCTTGTGTAACCAGACATGAAATCATATTTCAAAAAGTGCATCGTCACACGACCAGTAGAGGGGTCAATCAAAACTTTGTTTTTGCACTTTTTAAATGGACATAATAACTCCATCTCACCCTTGCGATTCATATCTTCCAAAGCCACCTTGAAGAACCCATTTATAGTTCTATACATATATATATGAATCGTTCACCTAATCCATTTACCTAGCAAAGAAGGTTCAAAACATATTCAGCATAATTACCTTTTGCTAAAAAGTTAAAGCGAAAGTTAAGCATTACCTAGATTACATAGTCGTCGATAGTCAACTTATCTATAAAGAGACACGATTGACATGAGAAGAGAAAATGTTGAGAGCTTGGCTAGCCACAATTATATTTAAGCTGCAAATACTTATGGTATGTCACCTTTAGGAACGTCACTACAACATTTGTGAATTGAGGAGGGACCCCACATCGTTTACCTGTGTCAGAAGGTCACAAGTTGACATATTTCTTGTAGTGTATGCCCCAGGTTCACGATTTTAGGCCGCCTCCTGTCAAGACAGGGCTGGTTCTTGCAGGTCCATTGGGGGGGGTGCACATTATGGCGTGGGTGAAGGTCCATGGCGGTGGTCGTCGGGACGGCGCTCGCTCCCAGTTGGGTCGGTGCTAAAGGGCGGATGTGCCGTCGTTTGAGCTGATGGCTCCAGGCTGGGCGTCGCCAGCCAGTGGGTCATATCGCCCTCTGTGCACCAGGATTGGAAGGGATTCCAGGTGTGGGTGCCCATACGGTGATGGCGCTGACTGGTGACGGGCTTTTCCAGCTACTGCATGTGCACAGTGAACTGCGTGGTTTGCGTTGTCTCGTGGCATGGATGTTGGGGCGGTGGCCCTGGAAGGCAGTCCTCATGGTTGTTTTCTCCATTGGGGGGGGGTGCATATTATGGCATGGGTGAAGGTCCATGGCAGCGGTCGTTGGGACGGCGCTCGCTCCCAATTGGGTCGGTGCTAAAGGGCGGATGTGCACTAGTGTAGAACCGGGCTATACCACCAGTTCGTAAGGGCCTTTAGTCCCGGTTCTGTAACCGGCACTAAAGGGTGGGGACTAAAGGTCCCCCCCCCACTTTAGTACCGGTTCTGCACAAACCGGGGCCAAAGGCCCACCACGTGGCACGAGCCCGCGCGGTGGTCTGGGGGACCTTTTGTACGGGTTGGTAACACCAACTGGTACTAAAGGATAATTTTCTTGAATATATTTTTATTTTTTTCAAAAAAAAATTGAATTATTTTTCCGATTTTCAAATTTCTGAATTATTTGACGATTTTGTCTCTAATCACCGCTCATCATTGCTCTAATCACCCCCTCATCATTCCAAATCGTCTAACTTTCCGGCCGGTCACCCATCCTCTCACTACTCCAGACTGAGCACGCTTAACTACCGAGTTCTATTCCTTCTAGTTTCCAAGTCTGCACGTGTTGTTTACCTGACAATAGTAAGCTGTCAATGCTATAACCGTCAGGAATTTAGCTTGAGCATGAAGTCATATGTTTCACCGTTTTAGTTTGAAACTATTATTCTAAAAAATAATTATTATTTAGTAACCGAAATATTTCTTGAATAAGTAGTTTGACTATAGTTCGACCACAGTTTGACCAGATTTGACCATAGTTTGATCACAGTTTGACGAAAAGTCAAAAAAACTAACATAATTATTTATTAACACTAATATTTCTTAAATAATTAGTTTGACCAGATTTAACGGAAATTAAAAAAACTGAAATTTAAGCATATTTTTTTCCTTTTAAAATTTGAGGATTCTAAAGAATTGCAAACAAACGTAGGCGGTCAATATGTGATGCGGATTTTCGTGCTGATTTTTTTGATATATTATGCATTTTTTTCGACATCGTATGCAAAAGATATGGCCGATTTACATTTTCATAACACTTTTTTGCAAAACATGTCCAAATTTAAGTTTTTAAATTTTCCTAACTAGTAGATGTAGTAACATAACTACATCTCAAAAGATTTTAATTTTTGAAGTTTTTATGATTTTCGTTTGCTTTTTACAAAACTAAAAAGGCGATCCAAAGGGGGGGGGTAGAGTTTGAAAATGGGCCCTTTAGTCCCGGTTTGTGTCCTCAACCGGGACAATAGGTCAGACCCTTTTAGTCCCAGTTCGTGGCACAAACCGGTACTAAAGGTTAGCCCTGTAGTACCGGTTTATGCCACGAACCGACACTAATACATAGTCGTTCGAACCGGGACTAATGGTATCATTAGTACCGGGACAAAATTGAACCGAGACTAATGTGTCTTACATTAGGTCCTTTTTCTACTAGTGGTGGCATCATTTGAGCTAATGGCTCTAGGGTGGCCATCGCCAGCCACTGGGTCATATCGCCCTCTATGCACCAGGATTGGAAGGGATTCCAGGTGTGGGTGCCCATACGGTGATGGCGCTGACCGGTGACGGGCTTTTCCAGCTGCGGCATATGCGCAGTGAACTGCGTGGTTGGCGTTGTCTCGTGGCATGGATGCTGGGGCGGTGGCCCTGGAAAGCGGTCCGCATGGTTGTTTTCTCCAGAGGGCACCATAGCGGTGGTGGCTGCTATATCTCTTGGTCGTGTGCATGACAAGAGGCATAGCACAAGTGGCTTCGGTGCGCTAGTTGTCTGTGATAGTACCAGCGCCCCGATCTGCTTATGGGGTTCTAGACTCATCGTGCTTCTCCTCAAGACATCGTAATGACATGCTTGAGCTATCAGACGAAAGACTTATGCTTTGCCGTCGACGATGGTGAAGCCCGCAGATGCCGATCTCTTCTTGAAGATGTCATCATATGTTGATCCTCTATTTCTGGGCTCCGGGTTAAGATCTTTGTTCGTTGTGGACTCAGCAATGGCGACACTCTGCGTCGTTCTCCCTCTTGAGGTCGTTTTTGTGGAGTTTAGGTGTAGTAGGGGTTGGGCGTAGTGTGGCGTTGTTCTCGGATCTCCGTGTTTTTTTCTTTCGGTAGCATTGTTTTGCATGATCCGTCTATCCGAGGATCGTCTTTGTATCATTCGGCCGTGTACTCTATTAAGTTGGTGCTTTATATCTCGCAGCAAATTTTGGTTGCAATAGTGTTGAAATTTAGTTTGATTGCATGCTCTCGGTGGAAGCAATGCAATCACTGGATCACTATCTTGGAGCTGATGTGGCTGTGGTTCTAGAGTGTAAGCAGATGGGTATGGATTTCACAAAAAATTGCTATAAACATTGTTTCTATGAAACGAAGCAAATTGCGGATAGTTTAGCTAGATTTCATTAGAATGATCTTCTGGACTGTGGATTTTATTTCTATTCTTCTTGTAAATGATATGACCATTCTATGAGAAATAAAGTCTTTTACCCTTAAAAAAAACTTCTTCTAGTGTGGAAGACATTAATGGCGCACCAGGAATATGGTGCGCCACTAGAAACAATTTTTTTTTAATTTTTCCAAACATTCTAATAGCGCACCGTGGCACAGTGCGTCATTACTAGTGCAAACTAGTAATGGCGCACTGGCCACACCGTGCGCCATTAAAATATATACTTTTTTTTGGCAAAACTTCTAATGGCACACTAGAAGCTGATGCGCCATTATTAACGAGGGTCGACCCCCCGCTCCACCGGCCCCTGCCGCCGACCCCCGGCCCGCACCCTCCCCCACTCCACCACCGCCGATGTCCCACCGCATCCTCCCCCGCTCCACCGGCCGCCGTCGT
>NC_057803.1:648948996-648952273 GCF_018294505.1 Triticum aestivum | reverse complement strand
CCTCCCTCACCTCCCTCCCTAACCCTCGGAGCCACCGGAGACTTGGAGCCTCGGCACCGCCCCACGTCCGCCAGGAGAGGAGGCCCCACGTCCACCAGGAGAGGAGGCCCGCGACCTCCCCGCCTCCCCCAAGCTCGCCGTCTCCGCCCTCCGTCGACTCCGCTCCGGCCACCACCTCTTCGTGGTCAGGTAATCTTCATTGCCCTCCTCCCTCTGCCTCTCTTCTCCTCTCTTCCTCCTCTCCTCCCTCCCGGCCATGCCCTCTTCTTCTCTCTTTTGCTAGGTTTACGTCAAATCCCTCCCGGACATGTCCATCTTCTTGCTCCGTAGCAAGTGTCCATCTTCCTATGTAGGCATGGCGATGATTTTGTTTAGAATGGGGCTTAATATAGGAACCAAACATTGGTCAGATGGGCCTCCTAATCATGTTAAATCCAAAGTTGCTAAATACGATCTTTATGTTGAATTGGTGTCATGTAGGAGCAAATACCTATGGTTTTAGACTTTTTTAGGCAACACAATGGGTGATCTTCCAACTGCTAGTTATAGAAATGATAGTCACGCAGTTGCAAGTTTTCTGTCAGTTCCTGAACTGCTAGGAATTTTCCTTCTGCTCCTTACCTAGACATAAACTTGGCAAGTTTTAGCAACAAGAATACAAATGATAGTCACGCAGTTGCACATGATCTCTGCTAGTTATAGAAATTCATTGCTTGTCCTATGTTTTCTGTCAGGGTATTGTTCAGGAAGCTTGCTTGAGTTTGTGTCCTTTAATGTGTAAATCTGCAGTTCTAGCCACTGTTTGCAGTTCTAGCCACTCCTTGCTGCTAGTTCCTCAAGGAGTTCTGCTCAAAATTAGCTCAAGAAGTTGCATCTGGCTTTTACAAAGTTGTTTTGGCTTAGAGGATAAGTTGTTGTATATACTGTCATAAAATTTGCTTCATATGCTTGTATCTGGGTGCTAAAATCACTTTTGTTAGAGCTTTATTATTTCAGCAAAACTGATAGATTTAGTTCATTGATATGCTTCCTCTGATCTTCTTTGGCAAGAGGCCGAGAGGTGGTAACAGATAGATTTAGTTCATTGGTACAGATAAATTTGTTAATATTCTTCAGGAAGCTTGCTTGAGATGTTTATATACTTGCTTGCTTGCTAGCAGAAACAGTAGCTTTGTTTACGGTGTTAACTAATTCATGCCACCAAATGGTAGAGACAGAGACCATGTCTCTTTTAGTTTCCCATGAATTAATAAACCATGCATGGTATCAAGTGAGCCATGCACATCCATGAAAATAGCTTGCTTGCTACTGTTTTAAATAGTTAGTCAAATGAATTGCTTGCTTCCTACTGTTTTTAGCTACTGTTTTTATTCAAAAATTATTGGAGTTTATATCATATATATTGCTGGCATGTATTTCATATGTTCTGTAGCATTAAGGCTACATAGCATGCCATTTTTGTGCCTTGTATTAATTGCTTTCCCTACATGTTTGCAGGTTTAAGTGAAAAAAGAGGAAGAAAGGAGAATCAGGGTAGGGTTTCATGGCTAGAAGATATATTGCTGGGTTTTGTCTCCGACCATCGTGTCGTGATGATATTGGGGGGTTTTGTCTCCGACCATCGTGTCGTGATGATATTGTGGGGTGTAGTGGGGTTGCAGTGGGGTGAGGGTGGGATAATGATTTTGCAGGTACCCCGAGAGGCCCTTGAGTTTGCCGGAATGTCGATTAACTTCTGTTCCGGCAAATTCGGGTACTCCATATGTTCTATTTTCAGCCAAGGTCATGCTGAAATTTTCCGTGAATTTTAGCATGGCTTTGCTAAAAATAGGACATATGGGGTACTTGAGACTAATGCATGGGCCGGGGTATCTTAGTACTTAGTTAAGTAGGATCAACTGCCCCTTTATTCTTGCTGCATTAAACCATAGGTGGCAATAGAGCCAAGTGGTCTTTCCTTTTAAGCGTGGTACCTTTTTGTTTTGCTAATGTGTACTAGGTGCTCCGATGTTCTGTGTCATTGTTACCCTAATTTATAGTCCAGTACAATTGGCCATTCAGTATAGCCTGTTATCATGCATGTTTTATGATCTATTATAAGGGTTCTAATTGGTCTCTTCTGCTGCTTATCAGAGATGGGGGAAGCAGCCACCGCTGCTCTGCGACACCGCAGTACGAGTTGGATGCTTCCGAGTTCTTTAGTATCATACTTGGGACTTCAGTATCATCCATGACGCAGGTATATAAAACGAGAGATCTCCCCTTCACCCATCTCATTATGATATCTGTTGTTTGCTACATCACTCATTGTCCCAAACTGCAGAGGCTGCCTGACAGTTTTATGAACATGCTGGGTGAAGATCCGCCAAATAATGTGAAGCTGCGACAGGCCGGCAGCGGGTTTCGCAGGCAGTGGGATGTGGAGTTGGTGATCAAGGAGGGCCACATGTACTTGTATCGTGGGTGGGAGAAGTTCTAGCGTGCCTACGACCTGCGGCTGGGGTACTTCCTTCTCTTCAGGTACGACGACGAAGCCACCATGCTCATCGTGAAGGTTTTCAACGCGACTATGTGTCGCATGCGCTACGCTGACGATAATGATGCCGGTATGTTCTGCCTCTTCTTATTCCTCTACATTTGGCTTTGTCTCACATCGATTGTTAACGGTCATTGTTGCATTTGGACAGGTAATGGGAGCAGCAGCAGCGACACTGGCTACAGCCAAAGCAGCAGCGACTATGGTTGTAGTAAAAGCAACACCGATTCTGGCTTTAGCGAAAGCAGCAATGATTCTGGCAGCAGCATAGACAACAAGAAGGATGATCCGGACTGGAGTGCGGGAGAAGAGGAGCAGAGTGGGGATGAGGAGTTGCAGGATGACGATGGGCATCAGGCTCAGGATGACTTTGCGCTGGTGGTGGCTGACCAAGGGCATGAGATGGTGGTGGCTGACCATGGGCAAGAGATGGTGGTGGCTGACCATGGGCAAGAGATGGAGGTGGCTGAGGATGACCTAGCGATGGTCGTGCCCGTCCTGCCTGAAGGTGGCCTCACGATGGTGGTGGTGCCTGACAATGACCACGCACTGGTGGTGGCCCCGGTGATCCCACAGCTAGGCGACATGACCACGCCAATTGTGGTAGAAGACTACATCCCACTGCCTCCACCGCCTCCAACGCCTCGCCGCTCTTGGCACATCAGGCTGAGGAAGGAGAAGGAGAAGAACAATGAGAACTGAACTATGTCAGGTATGTCAGATCTCCAAAATGATATATAT
>NC_057803.1:648930593-648948434 GCF_018294505.1 Triticum aestivum | reverse complement strand
AGGTTAGCTCCAAAATAACTTATGTTAGCACAAAATGATCAAGTTTACATAATAAGCTTATAGTCTTCTTCTTATTCTTCTTCTTTTCCAAAATGACATAGGTTAGCTTCATATTACCTAAGTTGGCTCTAATATGCTAACTCAGAGCTTATATGCTTAGTTTCCTATAGGTTAGCTCCAAAATTACTTATGTTAGCACAAAATGATCAAGTTTACATAATAAGCTTATAGTCTTCTTCTAATTCTTCTTCTTATTCTTCTTCTTTTCCAAAATTCTTCTTATTCTTCTTCTAGTGTTCTTCTTCTTCCAGTATTCTTCTAGTCTTCTTCTTCTTCTTCTAACTTCTTGTTTATCATTTTGCAGATTTGATTTAATTCACGGAAGCTTGCATGGATGGAGTGCTTCTTTTCCATTTGTGTTTTTATTTTGTACCAATGTGAAACTTTTGTGAATTAATGGATAACGGTGTTGGATGAACAATGTGAAACTTTTGTAATATGTAACGATGGAACTATGTGTTGGCTATGTATGTATATATGATGGAACTTGTGTGCTGGCTATGATTGTTATATGGATGCTTGTTGTATATATATGTGTTGGATATCTCATATGTGAAATAGTGACCTGAGATTAAGAAAAAACAAAAAAAATTGTTACTAATGGCGCACTACCATGTGGTGCGCCATTAGTATAGTAGACACTAGTGGCGCACTATGGGCAAAACTAATGGCACACTGTGTGGTGCGCCATTAGTATACCAGATACTAATGGCGCACCAGTGGTGCACCATTAGTAAAAAATACTAGTGGCGTGATACTAATGGCGCACCAGTAGTGCGCCATTAGAAGGCAAAACCGGTGCGCCATTAGTTGGCCTTTTCCTAGTATTGTGCAGTTGTACACGGCAGCTCTGATGCGGGGCCTAGCACTCATGCTAGGTTTTATGAGCCTATCTGTAGCCAGTTTCCTGCCTGTGATGATGAGGTGCCGCATACTCGTGGCTTCATGGCTCGACAGATGTTTGATAATAGAAGCTCTTCTAAACAGACATTTGTTGGCGGCAAAAAACACAAGGAGATTGATGAGGTTCTTCTGAAGGTTTTGAAGTTGACTGAAGATTTGCCAACGTCTGGTGACAGGTTGAGGACAGTTGCTAGTTTTTTCCCTATTGGCCATGGCCCACGAGATGAAGATATTGTTGCTGCTAACAATTTTGATTGTGGCGTGATTGAAAGCCTGAAGATTGCAGTGACAAATGTTCAGTCTTCGTATGCTCAATTGAGACATTCACAGGAGGAAAAATGCTGTCGGTATGAGAAGGATGATGGGCATATTTTGGACGAAATGAACCGTCAAGACGCTGGCGTTGGCGCTGACAATGTATGTTCTAAGTTTTTTGTGGCTTTGAACCTCTTTTTGTGTATTATGTTGATTGCTCCTCACTATTTTTGTTTTTTGTTATAGGCTTGAGTGGAATCTTCTGGTGTCGATGGAACTAGGGACGATGGAGTTGGTCAGGTACAAGTACTTCTGCCATGTTTGTTCTGCCATGCGTCCCTTTTCTTGACCTTGCATTTGTTTACTTCCCATTTTATTGTTTTTTTGGTGTACTTCACTGTTGTAAAGTGTGTACTGCTTGTGATAGTTGAAGTTTTTTTCTTTTTTTGGTCGGTACCATCTTATTTCTCGTTTTTGGTTTGTTCCATGCCTGTAGACTGGTGTTGCTGCTTGTGATGTGCACAAAGAGTCCTACGATGGCTCTGGAAAGGATGAGGTCTTGGCTGATGCATCGTCCCCTCTGGATGTTGTAGCTGATAAGGTGTAGTTCTATTACTTGTTCTGTTACTGGGTTGTAATCTAATTTTTTGTTGTTTGTTATAAACTTGATGTACGCTGTTATGTTCACTCATATGCATTTTCATTTACATATGTTAGCTGCAATAGTTCTACATGTGTGAGCTTCATTCTTTGATAGAAGTGAACTGAAGTTCTTTTCGCATGCGCGGTCCATATTGTTTTACATACATGAGCTTCAGTTTTTAACATAACTGAACTGAAGTGTTTGACAAAGTAAATTGCGGTTCCTTTTTTACGTATATGTGGGTTGCAGTTGTAGTTGTTTTGACACACATGTGTTACAATTGTTTTGTGTATGTGGACTGCAGTTGTCCTGTGTATGTTGTCAGCAATCTTTGACATTAGTGTGACATGTGTTGTTGTGTTAATTATCCCCACGCTCATTTTTGTGTTATTGTGTGTTTTTTAAACTTTCCACAGCTTGGAGAAGAAAATGTGGAAGTTCACGTTGATCTGAATCAGGGCAGTTGTGCTGTTGATGGTGGTGGCAGTGTTGATGCTTCTGCATCGGTTGCCGTTGACTATGCAGATCCTTCTGTAGCTCAAGGATCTCATGATGTTGTTCCCCCTAGTTGGCATGAAGATTCTGATGTTGTCATTGTAAAGCCACTGGAGAATGTCGGCCCTGCTGTTAGTGTTGTTGCATCCCCTATTTGTCTGGCGTCCAACGATGTTCCAAAAGTATCGAGAGTGGAGCCTCATGTAGCTGAAGTAACTAAGGACGTTGTCGTTGACCAAACTGTTGTAAATCCAAAGAATGTTGATGTTGCTGCAGAAGGGCAGCCCAGTGAGGTTGTGGTGGATTCGTCGCAATCTATACAAGAAAATATTTTGGTCAGCTCTGAAGAACAACAGCCTGAAGACTCTAACACTGAAGGCAAGAGTTTTGTTTTGAACAGTGTAGTTGATGTTTTTCTCACTCATTTTGTTTCACTACTATAGTATCTATATTAGATGTTTAATGATAAGTGAAACTTGATCTTTTGTCTATGATTTTCAAAATAGCTAGCAGAATTTCCTTATCTTAATATTTAAACTTCATTCTTTGGATAAGTGAACTTCATCTTTCTTATTATAGATGACGAACTTCCTATTGTGACACCGTTGAGCATTCATCCAGCTCTACTGAAAAGATACAATGAGTTGTATGCTGCTGTTACGAGGGCTCGTAAGGACAAGAAAAAGAAGTATGGTTTTTTAGAAATTGTTTTATTCATATGTATTTTCTAATTCTGGTATTTACCCCTTTTTCTGTGTTGTTATTTTTTTTAGTATCTTATGTTTTTGTTTTTCATGAAAAATTCAGGGACATGATTGCTTTTAAAACTGAGATGGTTGATATTACCATTGGCGAAGTTGGTCAATCCTTCTGGGATAAAGGGATGCTCACTACAAGCCTTGTAGATCTTGGGGTTTCTTTGCTGGTAGATAAGTTTAAGGGATCTCCGACAATGGTTGCCCCATACCATATTTGTGTAAGAATGCAGAAATTTTTGTTTTTCTTTTCTGATTTCGTGCGACGACATGTTTGCTTGAGCACTATTTGATTTTTGGTTTTGTTTCGGCAGACAAATATTTCGAATGGTGGTACTGTAGGCAGGAGTGTTAAAATGATGTTCTCTTCAAAAGCCGGGGATTGTGTTGATAAAGAGGATATGGTGAGTAATGTTGTTATGTGTCAAAAACTAAATTTTGTGTGTTTGTTTTATAGTGTTCTGTTTCTTCTTCTTATAATAATTTAATTATTTTTTCGTGCTTCCAAGAGGTCCTTTTTGCAACTTTTGATCTGCGAGATACGAGGGATGGTGTTGGTCATTATTGTGTAGTTGCGTTAAATGTGAAAGAAAGGCAGTTTGAATTTCTTGACTCGCTCAATAAACCTGGCAGCCCTGATGCGATCAGGGTTTTTAGGAGGATGGTTAAAAATATCAAGCGTGCATGCAAAGAAGGAAGCTCAAGTTCTGATGAGCCGCTAAATCCTCCTACACATGATGGATTTGTGTTGAAACATGTCATTGTCCCAATGCAGCCAAATGGGTGTGTTCAGTACAGCCCTTCTCCAGCATACTGCTCAAGTTTTTTTACTTCATTTTGTGAACTAATGTTTTTTATTCTTCTTTTGCAGTTGAGGGAGTCCTGGATTAGGGGGTGTCCTGATGACCGTACTATAACCTTTGGCCGTACTCCTGGACTATGAAGATACAATATTGAAGACTTTGTCTGGTGTCCGGATGGGACTTTCCTTGGCGTGGAAGGCAAGCTTGGAAATACGGATATGTAGATCTCCTCCCGTTGTAACCGACTCTGTGTAACCCTAGCCCTCTCCATGTCTATATAAACCGGAGAGTTTTAGTCCGTAGTATGAACAACAATCATACCATAGGCTAGCTTATAGGGTTTAGCCTCTCTGATATCGTGGTAGATCTACTCTTATACTACCCATATCATTAATATTAATCAAGCAGGAGTAGGGTTTTACCTCCATCGAGAGGGCCTGGACCTGGGTAAAAACATCGTGTCCCTTGTCTCCTGTTACCATCTGCCTAAACGCACAGTTCGGGACCCCCTACCCGAGATCCGCCGGTTTTGACACCAACATTGGTGCTTTCATTGAGAATTCCTCTGTGTCGTCATCTTTAGGCTCGATGGCTCCTCCGATCATCAACAACCATGCAGTCCAGGGTGAGACTTTTCTCCCCGGACAGATCTTCGTATTCGACGGCTTTGCACTGCGGGCCAATTTGCTTGGCCGTCTGGAGCAGATCGAAAGCTATGCCCCGGGCCATCAGGTCAGATTTGGAAGTTTGAACTACACAACTGACGTCCGCGGAGATTTGATCTTCGACGAGTTCGAGCCACAGCCGAGTGCGCCGCACTGTCACGATGGGCATGACCTAGCTCTGCCGCCGAACAGAGCCCAGGAGGCCGCCCTAGTGTCCGCTCCGACCCTTAGGTTGGAGGCGACTACGCCAATCGAGGACGGGTGGCTGGACACCGCCTCGGGGGCTGCAATCTCTACGGCAATCGAGCCAAACACCAGCCTTGTCCTTTGCAAAGATCGTGACTCCAAGGTGCCGGACTCCTCTCCGGACTCCGAGCCTTCCACGCCCTGCCGATCGAACCCGATTGGGCGCCGATCATGGAGTTCGCCGCCGCGGACATCTTTCAGCACTCGCCCTTCGGCGACATTCTGAATTCAGTAAAGTCTCTCTCTTTATCAGGAGAGCCCTGGTCGGACTATGGTCAGCAAGGATGGGATGCGGACGACGAAGAAATTCAAAACCCACCCACCACCCACTTCGTAGCCACTGTTGATGATTTAACCGACATGCTCGACTTCGACTCCGAAGACATCTATGGTATGGACGGCGATGCAGGAGACGACCAAGAACTAGCACCTATAGGGCACTGGAAGGCCACCTCGTCATACGACATATACATGGTGGACACCCCAAAAGAAGGGAATGACGATGGAACAACGGAGGATGACCCCTCCAAGAAGCAGCCTAAGCGCCAACGTCAGTGACGCCGCTCTAAATCCCGCTAAAGAAAAAATGGTGATTCCGGCACGGGAGATAATAACACCCCAGACAGTGCCGAAGACAACCCCCTCCAGCAGGATTCAGCACAGGAGGATGGATAAGCTAGCCCTCATGAGAGAGCGGCAGACAGAGAGGTAGAGGACGATAATTACATGCCTCCCTTCGAAGACGAGGCAAGCCTCGATGACGACGAATTTGTCGTGCCTGAGGATCCCATCGAACAAGAGCGTTTCAAACGCAGGCTTATGGCCACGGCGAGCAGCCTCGAGAAAAAACAACAGCAGCTTAGATCTGACCAAGACTTGCTAGCCGACAGATGGACTGAAGTCCTTGCGGCCGAAGAGAACGAACTCGGACGCCCCTCCAAGAGCTACCCAAAGCGCAGGCTGCTACCCCGATTAGAGGAGGAAGCACCTAAACCTACATCACGAGCGCACGACGTGGCCGACTGGCCACCTCGCGGCAGTGACAGAGAGGCCTCTCCGCCATCCACTCAAGCCGCACCCCGGCGTCGCTCAAAAAATACCAAGGCACGGGGAAATGCGCCAGACCTGCGAGACATATTGGAGGACAAGGCAAGGCAAACAAGATCGATCAACGGATCGCGTGGGCGCCCCATGACACGTGACGATAACTGTCATGCCGGATATGGCATATCCATCCAGGCCGAACACAGCAGACAAAGCTCATTTGAGCTACGTCGTGATATAGCCCAGTACAGAGTTGCCGCACACCCACTATGCTTCACAGATGAAGTAATGGATCATCAAATCCTCGAGGGTTTTAAACCCGTAAACATCGAATCATACGATGGCACAACAGATCCTGCGGTGTGGATCGAGGATTATCTCCTTCATATCCGCATGGCCCGCAGTGATGATCTACACGCTATCAAATAGCTCCCACTCAAGCTTAAAGGACCAGCTCGGCATTGGCTTAACAACTTGCCAGCGGAGTCAATTGGTTGCTGGGAGGACCTGGAAGCCGCATTCCTCGACAATTTCCAGGGCACCTATGTGCGACCACCAGACGCCGATGACCTAAGCCACATAATTTAGCAGCCAGAGGAATCGGCCAGACAATTCTGGACACGGTTCCTAACCAAGAAAAATCAAATAGTCGACAGTCCGGATGCAGAGGCCCTCGCAGCCTTCAAACATAACATCTGTGATGAATGGCTTGCCCGGCACCTAGGACAGGAAAAGCCGAAATCCATGGCAGCCCTCACAACACTCATGACCCGCTTTTGCACGGGAGAAGACAGCTGGCTAGCTCGTAGTAATAACATGACCAAGAGCCCTGGTAATTCGAATACCAAGGACAGCAATGGCAGGTCGCGTCGCAACAAGCACAAGTGCCGCATTAACGATGACAATACTGAGGATACGGCATTTAATGCCGGATTCAGAGGCTCTAAACCCGGTCAGCGGAAAAGGCCATTCAAAAGAAATACTCCGGGCCTGTCCAGTTTGGACCGAATACTCGATCGCTCGTGCCAGATACACGGCGCCCCCGAAAAACCAGCCAATCACACCAACAGGGATTGTTGGGTGTTCAAGAAGGCAGGCAAGTTAAGTGCCGAAAACAGAGAAAAGGGGCTGCATAGCGATGAAGAGGAGGAGCCCCGGCCGCCGAACAATAGGGGACAGAAGGGCTTTCCCCCACAAGTGCAGACGGCGAACATGATATACGCAACCCAGATCCCCAAAAGGGAGCGGAAGCATGCACTCAGGGATGTATATGCATTGGAGCCAGTCGCCCCAAAGTTCAACCCATGGTCCTCCTGCCCAATCACTTTTGATCGAAGGGACCACCACACTAGCATCTGCCACGGCGGATTCGCCGCATTGGTTCTAGACCCAATCATTGACGGATTTCACCTCACTAGAGTCCTTATGGACGGCGGCAGCAGCCTGAACCTGCTTTATCAGGATACAGTGCGAAAAATGGGATAGATCCCTCAAGGATTAAACCCACAAAGACAACCTTTAAAGGCGTCATACCAGGTGTAGAGGCCAACTGTACAGGCTCAGTTACACTGGAAGTGGTTTTTGGATCCCCGGATAATTTCCGAAGAGAGGAGTTAATCTTCGACATAGTCCCGTTCCGCAGTGGCTATCATGCACTGCTCGGACGAACCGCATTTGCAAAGTTCAATGCGGTGCCGCACTACGCATACCTCAAGCTCAAGATGCCAGGCCCTCGAGGAGTCATTACGGTCAATGGAAACACCGAACGCTCTCTCCGAACGGAGGAGCATACGGCGGCCCTCGCGGCGGACGTACAAAGTAGCCTCTCAAGGCAATTGTCCAGTCTGGCTATTAAACGTCCGGACACCGTCAAGCGTGCCCAGAGTAACCTACAACAAGACCGCCTGACACGTTCCGAGCAAGCGTAGCAGTGCGGCCCCAACCCCAGCCATCGCGAAATTGCAAAACCAGTACTACGCATACATAAATACGCTCTGGAAATATCATGGGCATAAGGGGAGGGACACAACCACGGCACGCACAAAATGCGGCTCAACCACACTAGGGGCTCCCGATTTTGTCATTCTTTTTTTTACTTTCAGGACTCCACTCTCCGGAAGGCCTGTCCGGCAGTACAATCGCCGAACACACGATGCAACAGCCAGGGAGGCAGCAAGCTACGTCGAATGTCTAGGTGGTCTCTATAACGAGCTAAATACCTGTCTTACATAAAGTCTTGTAGCTTGCCCCTGGAGGTGGACATGTCAAATAATCCCATCTCTTGCTTATCGCACTATTTGTATCGTTCTGCTTTCACAGCAGCCTTTTAATAAACAATATATAGCTCTTGTGTATTATTGCATCCAGTTTTTATGTAAATATGTTCAGTTATGACATTATGCAACCGTACACTTTGGTACGGCCAATACACCAGGGGCTTAAGTACCCCAGAATATGGTGTGAGAAGTCCGAACACTCTCATGAGTGCGGCACCCCGAACTTATAGCATTATATGCATTGGCTCCGAATCATGTCTTGGGTCAATAGTTGGGTTTGCCCGGCTCCCATGTTTTGGTACCTTACATTCCGTTATATCGGCTAAGGTAGTGCTGGGAGAACTACTGCGATTGTGCCCCGGTTGAGCTGGGTTAAGCACCTCAGTAGAGAAAGCTAAAACTGACCGTCATGATAGGGCGAGAGTCAGTCGCTGTTCGAGAGGTTTCGAGTCCCTAAAGACTTATGCCGCTTAGAGCGAGGAGCTGGCTTTGTCCGGCCTAGCCATGGATAGTGCCCCGAACTCGGTCTTCCGAATACTAGGGGCTTCGCCGAAATTTAAAATTATAGAGTTCTATAGCTAAGTGAGAGTGATAAAGCATTATAGTCTGATTGCCTTGTTCGTTGTGCTGAGCGCCTCCCTCGAAAGACCCAAGAATGGGAACAAGAGCGCTCAGGTTTATCGCGAACACCCCAGCACTCGTGGCATGGGGGTAGAAGCCGACGACTCGCCAACTCTTAGATTTAATAAACGGTCGCACAGAAGGTAATATTTTAAATTCAAAAGGCGTTGCTTAGCGCATATGAACAAGTTTTCAGCGCACAGGATAACACGAGCGAGTTTACTCAAAAATTACATCCTTGGAACACACGCCCGCCACAAGGCGGGCACCCTTCAGGATGCCCTCATAATACATCTCAGGCTTGCGATGCTCCTTCCCCTCCGGTGGCCCATCTGTCACCAGCTTCTCAGCATCCATCTTGCCCTAGTGTACTTTAACATGGGCAAGGGCCCTCCGGGCGCCTTCGATGCATACGGAGGGCTTGATGACTTCAAGCCATGGACAGGAATCCGCCAGCCGCCTCTCCAGCCCAAAGTAGCTCCCAGGCATGACCTCCCCAGGCCATAGCCGAACTATAAGGCCCTTCATGGCCTGTTTGGCAACCTTATGGAGCTCAACCAGCTGCTTCAGCAGGTCGCTCAAGGGCACCGGGTGCCCGGCCTCAACATACTGGGACCAGAACACCTTCTCCGTCGAGCTCCCTTCCTCGGCTCGGTAGAATGTGGCAGCGTTGGACAAACTGCGGGGCAGATCTGCGAATGCTCTTGGAGAGCTCCAGACTCGGGTAAGTAACAAGTAATTCACTTTCATGTGCTTGCTTTGCATAAAGAATGCCTTACCTGCCGCTATCTTCTTCATCGCCTCAATTTCCTGGAGGGCTTTTGGGCTTCGGCCATGGCAGATTTGGCGCTCTCAAGGACCGAGGCAAGCTCGGACTCTTGAGTCTTTAGCTCCAAACTCTCGTGTTTTTTCACAAGAGCGTGGAGCTCTTGCTGCACCTCCGCCACCCGCGCCTCCGGCTTTTCTCGCTCGATATGCTCCACGGCCGCATTGTCTTCGGCCTTGGACATCGCTTCCTTCAGGTTCGCCACCTCGGTTGTGGCTCCTGTAATACTCACGTTGGTCCTATCATTATTTGCAACCAGATCTTTTTATATACTGACATAAGGTATTACTTACCTTCCTTGTCCTCGAGCTGCTTCTTGGCAAGGCCGAGCTCGTTCTCGGACCGCTCAAGGCTGTGCTTCAATGCATCGACCTCCGTAGTCAGTGCGGCAGAGGTCAGCAGCGCAGCCTGCATTCCCATATTGACATACTTATGTTAGACTCTTGCGTATATCTTTTTAGATCCTCAGTTCCGCTATTCTTTCGGAACACCAAACTGAGCATCAGGGGCTACTGTCTATGCGGTAATATTTTTACATATCTTAAATACATACCTCAAAGCCTGTTAGAAGGCTGGCGCACTCATAATAGTGCGGTGCTCCTCGTCGATGGAGGCGCCGTTAAGCACCTCCATCAAATTATCTGGTGCCTCCGGTTGGACGGAGGTCACGGGCGTCGTAGGCTTGCCCTTCTTACTAGGGGGCCGCCTGCCGAACTCCGGAACCACTGAAGGTTCCGGTGCGGTGTCCGGCCCAGGGCCGGACTAAGAGCCCTTTGCGGTTTTATCCCCTTTGCGCCTGGAGTCCGGGAGGTCGCCTTGCGGCACCTCCAGGACCACCTCCTGCTGGCTTGGCCCCTTTTGGGACTCCACCTCGGCATCGTCCGTAGGGCGAGGGGAGGTAGCAGTCGAGAGTGAAAGATTATTCACATCCGACGAGTCCAGGGAGCCGCTCGACAAAGCGTCAAGCCGGGCCTTGGGCAGACTGCATGATTATATTCGACGTCAGAAGACACTATGCAATAAAGGAAGCCATGAGTTATTCTAGTATCCGGATACTTACGATTTTTCCAGGGGCTTGGCCCTAGATGACCACTCCTCTTCGCCGTCGTCGGTGTTGATCGAGTAGTCCGGAGGAAGGGTCCTTCTCTTCTTGGAACCCCAGGCCCCCCCTAGTTGGGGTGGCCTTCCTTTTCTTTCCTCCCCCCGTTGTAGGGGGAGAGGCCTCTTCTTCCTCATCCTCGTCTTCATGGGAGGAGTGCGCTTCGGAGTCATCGGACGATGAATCCAACACCACCATGCGCCGGGAACTCTTTCGAGTTCCCGTGGCCTTCTTCTTGGCCTTTTTCTCCGGCACCACATAAGGTGTCAGGACCAGCAGCTTCGCCAAGCGGGCATCTAATGGGCCTTTGGGAAAAGGAGCCGGACAGTCGATCTGTCCGGACTTCTTCTGCCAGTCCTGTCAATGGAACGAGAGCTTAGGTCCCGCATAGAGTCAAACTATGAAAAACAAGTATCCCGTAAAGGGTAAAACAAGCTTACCACGCTGGCTTGGCGCTTTGCGCAGAATCCGCGATCCTCACTAATGGGAGGGGGAACCTCGGCGCCCTTGAATAGCACCTTCCAGGCATCCCCATGCGTTGTGTCAAAGAGCCTGGTCAAAGTTTGGTGCTGGTCCAGGTCGAACTCCCACAAGTTAAAAGCCCGTCGTTGACACGGGAGGATCCGGTGGAGGAGCATGACCTGGACTACGTTGACAAGTTTAACCTTCTTGTCCACCAGGTTTTGGACGCAAGTTTGGAGTCCGGTCAGCTCTCCCGAATTACCCCACATCAAGCCCTTCTCTTTCCAGGAGGTGAGCCATGTGGGGATGCCAGATTGGAATTCGGGGGTCGCTGCCCATTCAGGGTCACGCGGCTCGGTGATGTACAACCACCCCGATTACCACCCTTTGATGGTTTCCACGAAGGAGCCCTCGAGCCATATAATGTTGGGCATCGTGCCCACCATGGCGCTTCCGCACTCCGCTTGCTGGTCGCCCACTACCTTCGGCTTGACATTGAAGGTCTTCAACCATAAGCCGAAGTGGGGCTTGATGCGGAGGAAGGACTCGCACACGACGATAAACACCGAGATGTTGAGGATGAAGTTCGAGCCCAGATCGTGGAAATCCAGGCCGTAGTAGAACATGAGCCCCCGGACAAATGGGTGGAGTGGGAAGCCCAGTCCGCAGAGGAAATGGGGGAGGAACACCACCCTCTCATGGGGCCTGGGGGTGGGGATGAGCTGCCCCTCGTCTGGAAGCCGGTGCGCAATGTCGTTGGACAAGTATCCGGCTTTCCTCAACTTTTTGATATGCCCCTCCGTGATGGAGGAGGCCATCCACCTGCCTCCCGCTCCGTACATGGCTGGAGAAGGTTGAGGTGGGAAGTGCGGACTTGGGCGCTCGAGCTCGAGTGCGCGGAAATGGATAAGCGAAGGAGGAAGAAGGCGTAGATGAAAAAGGTGGGTCCTTATCCCCTTGTATGGGCGGACGAAACTATGTGCCCCCACAAGCCTGGTAAAACTCGCTTATCTCCCAAGCACCATGATTAATGGCACGGTTGGGTTACCCACGCCCGTATTGATGAGAATCCCGAAATAAGGGGACATGATCTCTGCTTCGACAAGACGTGCCAAGGAAACCACCTCGCTAAACGCGCTGAGGTGCAAAATGATTCAAGTAAAGGCTTGGCCGTGGCGTGATGTCACGCTGCAGAATACGTCAGCAGATTAGATTTGTGCAAATATTATTCTCTCTACGGTGGTATGTGGAACTTATTTTGCAGAGCCGGACACTATCCTTGTGTTAAAAAATTTCTATGAAGTATTCGGAGGTGGAACCCGCCTTGCAATGCCGAGGACAATCTGCGCGCCGGACTCGTCGTCATTGAAGCCTGGTTCAGGGGCTACTGAGGGAGTCCTGGATTAGGGCCTGTCCGGATGACCGGACTATAACCTTTGGCCGGACTCCTGGACTATGAAGATACAAGATTTAAGACTTCGTCCCGTGTCCGGATGGGACTTTCCTTGGCGTGGAAGGCAAGCTTGGCAATACGGATATGTAGATCTCCTCCCGTTGTAACCGACTCTGTGTAACCCTAGCCCTCTCCGATGTCTATATAAACCGGAGAGTTTTAGTCCGTAGGACGAACAACAATCATACCATAGGCTAGCTTATAGGGTTTAGCCTCTCTGATCTCGTGGTAGATCTACACTTGTACTACCCATATCATCAATATTTATCAAGCAGGACTAGGGTTTTACCTCCATCGAGAGGGCCCAAACCTGGGTAAAAACATCGTGTCCCTTGTCTCCTGTTACCATCCGCCTAGACGCACAGTTCGGGACCCCCTACCCGAGATCCACCGATTTTAACACCGACAGCAGGCATGATTGTGGATTCTATATGTTTCAATTCCTGCAGACCTGGGATGGTGTTCGAGTTGCTAAGTTTGGGGTGGAGCAAATTGGCTACATCAGAAAGGCCATGCTCTATAGCTAGCTCACATCGAGGAAGTGTTGCCTTGGTTTAACATTACTTCTAATTTTTGCAGATAAAGGTTGTTTTAGTGAACTTCTTTATCCTCCCTTTATTTATTTATTTTCTACTGCTTGGTTTTGCTTCTTATGGTCAAGTGAGCTGCATTTTTCTTTATATGTGGGCTGCATTGTTGTATACAAGTGGGTTGTATTGTTGTAGAGAAGTGTGGGCTGCATTGCTGTAGACAAGTGTGCTACATTTAATGTAGACTAGTGTGCTGCATTGCTATAGACTAGTGGGCTGCATTGCGGTATACAAGTGAACTGTATTCATGTAGAGAAATGGCCTACAATGCAGTATACAAGTGGGCTGCATTGTTGTATACAAGTGGACTGCATTGATGTAGAGAAATGGGCTGCAATGCTGTAGACAAGTGGGCTGCATTGCTGTACACAAGTGGACTGCATTCTATTTTTCAGTATACATGTTTTTTGGTTTTGTATTTTGTGCCGAGTGTTTCCTTGTTTTTTCTACTTGTTTTTAGGTTTTGATGGGGGGCTTCATGAAGGTTGTACGTCACTGTTTGAGTCCTAGGGTTCTGAGGTGGTTATGGAGAATTGTGTCATTGAAATCTCTCCAGATAATTATGGTTCTTTGGCTGGAGATGGTTTGAACACAAATATGGCGTCTGGACCTGATGGTGGAAGTGTCTCTCGACCTAGCTCTCCACATGATGTATATGATGTTGATGATGATGATTTTGTTACGCCGTGTCCACGGGTCACTAGGACTAGGAGTGCAGCAATTAATCGTCCTCATGTGGATGAGGTTGAAGTATTTTCGAACAAGAGGCCAGGTGAGAGGGCTTTTAAGTTGAGATGCTCTATAGAGAAATTGAAACCTCCGAGGTTCAAATGTACTGATGAGGTGAGGAAAATAAAGGATCTTATTCTCAGTAAAGATTTTGTAACCAAATACCAAGAGTAAGTTTTATGTGTGTGCCCTTCATCCTTTTTGTCTGTTTTGTTTTTAATTTTAGTTTTATTGATCCCATCTGCGTATGTTTACTGCAGGAACGCGTTCTTTATGGTGAGTAGTCATTTTCATGATCTCGATACTTACACTGTCGACTATATCTATGATACATTTGGCAAAGGACCTTTAATGGATTCGTATCTCATGGATTTTGTCATCAAGTACTGGAAGCAAGACCCTGAATTGGGTTTAGCTTATGATTCCGGTGAATGTGTGCTACTTTCACCTTTATTTATCACAGTAAACGTTTGCTGTCATTTTTTCCTATTGTACTGACTTTTTCATGTCCATGCCAGCTTGCATTGTTTATTCTTTTTTCCAGGTTCTTTTTTTATTCTTTTTTCTGTGCAGTACGTTCTTCAAATGGAAACCTTTGTGGCGAGAGATAATGACGGAAACCCTGTGTTGCCAGTTGTGCATAGCTCGTTTGTTTTAGAAGATGCAGTTAAGCAGTTCAAGGTTTTTGTCAGCGACGACGCAAACCTGTTGGATGCAAAACTGGTAAGTTCATTGTTTTCCGTCATTTATATTCCTGGTTTGTTGCATTTCTTTTTATAGTTATTTTTGAAACAGTGGTCCTGGTGCTACGTGTCGAAAGAACTTTTTATTTCATTTTTGTTTTTTTGATGTGAACAGATTATGATGCCGCGCTCCAAGGATGGTCATTATTCCTTATACACGATGAACCAGCATCGCCAGACGCTTGATATCCATGACAGTAGGAAGTACACTAGCCATCTTGATGTCACGATAAAGTGGTGCAGGACTGACTACCACGCAGATTGCACTGAAGTGGTATGTCATTTTTTCTTGCCAAGCGCAAAGCTTTTTTGTGTTGCTCTTACTGCATTTTTTTTATAAACTGCACATGCAAAGTTAGCACACATAGAACCACATTTGTTTATGTAGTGCACTGCAACATATGCGTGACAGAACTGCATTTTCTCACACCCCCATAATCTGTGTAAAAAAGGGTAATAGGAAATGACCTTGCGTGCACTTAAAAGAGGGACTGTCTAGACGTTTGAGAACAAATTTTGTATATTTTTGGTTCGCATGAATAGCAACTTGATCTGTGATGTGTGTTATGTATACCTTGTGCTTGCTGTTTTTGCCAAATGAGGAGGATGACTCAGGTGCTGAAGGCGATTTATGGTGAAAAAATGTATAAATCGAAGAACAACCCTGACTGGGTTAAATTGGCAAAGAAGCTCTCTTACCCGGTCGTGCCAGCGCGGGGAGCAAGTGAGTGCGGAATCTATGTTCTGAGGATGACGCAGTTGTATGATGGCCAACATCTAGTTGAGAGAATTTTGAAATCCGACATAACACCTTCTCTGTTTTCTTATCTTTCCTGTTACTTTTTTTATTATTTTAATTTTTTCACTATTTTGTTCTTTATGACAACTTTTTTTTAATCACTCGACTGCATTTTTTTTAATTTTCTTTTTTCAGCCTGGTATTGAAGATTGGAAGGTGGAGTACATGTTCTAGTTGTTGTTCAATCCTTCGAACATGTTGTGTCATGAAGACATGCCGCTTGAGCTACGTGATCTGATTGCGGACCTCGGGCTCACTTCCCTGTTGCAATCACAGACGCATTCGCAGATGCAGTAACAGTCATTTTGGCATTGTTTCTACTGGGGTAAAAGCATGTGCGTGGACAAGAACTAGGCTTGATGTTGTGTATTGTGTGCTGACTAAGGTAGATAATGTATGAAAAAGACTTTTTTCTGTCGTTGTGTTTTTTTCTTGTTCTTTTTGCAGCAGTGTATGTGGACGAATTTGTATGTGCATGTGTATTTTATATAAATAACTCATGCAGTATATATAAGTGTATATTTTTATTTTGTCGACGACCACGTTCTGTGTGAACTCGCATTTGTCACGCTTATCTGTATCGTATGTGTTCCATAAACTGCATTGCATTTGATGCCGAACTTCTTTGTCCAACAAAAAGCACTGCATTTTTGTCTACATGTTCAGCGCTGCACCTGTGTGTATCCCGAAACTGCATTTGCTTTATGATACTGCACTGCTTTTTTGGCCAACCAAATGCACTGCTTTTGCCTAAAGTTGCATTCTGCAGTTGGTTTTTTTATTGTTTATACGGTAAGGTAAATGGATGGGGGGGTGCCCCCCCCCCAATTTTTTTAGTTATCTATAGATTTGTATTGCTCATGTACGCATAGCTTTCGTTAGCGTGAGGTCGAGCAGGGTGTTGGGAGGGGGGTCGTGACCCCCCTCCCCAACCCCCTGCGATGCCGAGCCTGGAACGAGCCGGAGCAGGTGCCGCGACGCGGCATGCATAGGCGAGTCCGTCACACCCCATCGCCTCCCTGTCTATCTTAGGGGTGTGGCTCTGGGTTGCGTGCATCCCATTTGTTGGAAAAACAGAATGTCTGCACTGCGCCTGTCAACCAAGCGCACTTCATGCGTTAGCGCGAGGACGAGCAGGGGGTGGGGTGGGGGTCGTGACCCCCCCTCCCCAACCCCTGCGAGGCCGAGCCTGGAACGAACCGGAGCAGGCGGCGACGCGGCGTGCCGCCGAGCCGCATGCGTAGGCGAGTCCGTCACACCTCGTCGCCTCCCTGTCTATCTTAGGAATGTGGCTCTAGGTTGAGTGCGTCCCATTTGTTGGAAAAACATAATGTCCGCACTACGCCTGTCAACCAAGCGCACTGTGTGCGTTAGCACGAGGCCGAGTAGGGGGTGGGGAGGGGGGTCGTGACCCCCCTCCCCAACCCCCAACGAGGCCGAACCTGGAACAAGCCGGAGCAGGCGGCAACACGGCATGCCGCGGAGCCGCATGCGTAGGCGAGTTCGTCACACCCCGTCGCCTCCCTGTCTATCTTAGGGGTGTGGCTCTGGGGTTGCGTGCGTCCCATTTGTTGGAAAAATAGAATTTCCGCACTACGCCTGTCAACCAAGCGCACTGCGTGCGTAAGCATGAGGCCGGGCAGGGGGTAGGGAGGGGGTCGTGACCCCCTCCCCAACCCCCTACAAGGCCGAGCCTGGAATGAGTTAGAGGAGGCGACGACACGGCGTGCCGTGGCGCCACATGCGTAGGCGAGTCCGTCACACCCCGTCGCCTCCCTGTCTATCTTAGGGGTACGGCTCTGGCGTTGTGTGCATCCTATTTGTTGGAAAAACAGAATGTTTGCATTGCGCCTGTCAACCAAGCACACTACATGTGTTAGCGCGAGGCCGAGCAGAGGGTGGGGAGGGGGGTCGTGACCCCCCTCCCAACCCCCTGCGAGGCCGAGCCTAGAATGAGCCGGAGCAGGCGGCGACACGGCGTGTCGCGGTCCCACATGCGTAGGCGCGTCCGTCACACCCCGTCGCCTCCCTGTCTATCTTAGGGGTGTGGCTCTGGGGTTGCGTGTGTCTTATTTGTTGGAAAAACAGAATGTCCGCACTATGCCTGTCAACCAAGCGCACTGCATGCATTAGCGCGAGGCCAAGAAGGGGGTCGGTAGGGGGGTCATGGCCCCCCCTCCCCACCCCCCTGCAAGGTCGAGCCTGGAACGAGCCGGAGTAGGCGGCGACGCGGCGTGCCGCGGCACCGCATGCATGGGCGAGTCCGTCACACCCTATTGCCTCCCTGTCTATCTTAGGGGTCTGGCGTTGGGGCTGCGTGAGTCCTATTTGTTGGAAAAACAGAATGTCCACACTGCGCCTATCAACCAAGCGC
>NC_057803.1:648918307-648929386 GCF_018294505.1 Triticum aestivum | reverse complement strand
TGCGTAGGCGAGTCCGACACACCCCGTCGCCTCCCTGTCTATCTTAGGGGTGTGGCTCTAGGGTTGCGTGTGTCCAATTTGTTGAAAAAAAGAATGTCCGCACTGCGCCTATCAACCAAGCGCACTACATGCGTTAGCACGATGCCGAGCAGGGGGTGGGGAGGGGGGTCATGACCCCCCCCAACCCCCTGCGAGGCCGAGCCTGGAATGAGCCGAGCAGGCGGCAACACGGCGTGCCACTGCGCCGCATGTGTGTGGAACAGCGTCAACATCATCTGAGCATGTGTGTGGTTGTCCAGTTGCATGTCTTTCACTAACTGGTCTATCAAAGGATCGTCTTTTTTGTGCGATCGCATGTACAAAAGCATCCCGGGGCTTTCCAGCATCTTGTGATTGTGGTTGAGTTCAACCATTTCTATCACAAATTTGCCATCCTTCCTCTTTGTGACTCTAATCTTTGCCTTGCATCCAATCCTTTTTGATGTCTTCTAACGTACCCGGTGATAATCTGACACAGTCTGATTGTGCGTCCCTTCTCTTGAGCAGACAATGTAGGCATTTGTCCTGTGTTTTGCCCTCTTGCGTATGCCAAACCCTGCACATCTTGCATAATTGTTGTAAAAGTCCCATGCCTTGTCGTACGTGGTGAACTTCATTCCAGCAGCAGGTACGAGGTTCAGCGGCATGTTTTTATCCTGCATTAATTGCAATGCTCTATGAGACAATTTGTTCTGTTCTGTTTTTTAAATACGAGGAGTGCATACGAGTTTAATAAAGAATTGAAATGTTCCTAGGTTTTCAGAAGAATCCAACGTATTAGATGCTAGGTCAAACCTCACAAGAAATATCAGTGTGCACTGCAATGTTATCTGAATGGACTGCAACTATTTTTTTAGATCATAAACTTACATGTGTGTAGAGTCGTTCACCTGATGGTGTTTGCAGCTTGCCAGGTTGTATTGGACATGGCGGGGTTATAGCAGATCTGTGTAGTTGAGGATCTCGTGGCGGCAATAGTGAGGAGGATTTGTACCTTCTGTTTACTTTTGACCGAGGTACTGTTGGTGGTCGCAGCATCGAAGTTGATGCAGCAGGTTTGCTAGTAGCTCTGTTTTTGGTGCAGCGGGTGGACGCTGAGCTCTGTTTTAGGGTGCATCAGGTGGACGTGGTGGTAATCCAGTGTTGTGACGATGTCTTGGTGGATTGGTTTGAAAATTTTGGAGCAGTGGCTCATCATCATAGTCATAATCATCATCTGCTGCAACATCGTGTTCAACTGCGTCATCATTGTCTATTCGGACATGCTGTCCAAACATAGTGAACTCGTGCTTATACTATGGGTTGAGAACTGTTATTGGCTCATCTTGATCGTCATCATCTTCATCATCCCGTTTGTGAGTGCCTTCCCATACGAATGTGACATGATCGTCATCTTTGACTACATCTTCTTCGTGGAAAAAATCTTCTTCCGGAGAGAACTGCACCCTGTCTGTTGTCGTGAAGAATCCTCGAGGAATCTCAGGGGTAACCCTGCCAGTATCTCTTTCAGAAGAAGCTCCACTCTTCTGAAAGTTGTTGTTCTCAGTGATGTCAATTATGCGTGGCATTTTGTATCTGCTGAACATCATTTCCTGCACACAAAATGACCGAGCTGCATTGTTAGGTTAAATGAACTGAATTATGCGAACTGCAATGTGTTCGAAATGGTACTACCAAAGTATTGCACGCTGACTGCATCACCCTGCAAGGTGAACTGAATCCACCACACTACATCGTTATCCGTAATGAACCTATACAAGTGTACTACATAACCGAGCAAGTGCACTACATTTTGCCCCACAACGAACCGAAGCAACCGCACTGCATAGTTTTTGTAGGCGTACTGTACTGCTTGTACTGCTATGTCTAGGATAACTACACTGAGATGGTTGAGGAAGTGTACTGCTTACCTCGTGTTGCAGTGATTTCATGCATTTGCAGGAGGAAGTCCCTTCTCGTCCGTCTGCACAACTTTCACGTTCGTCCGTGCAGTCCACTTGCCCTTCAGAAGTTCATGAGCGTTCTGGATGTTGCTCAAGGTGAACAGGGATGGAGGATATGCTCTGAAGGTCGTTGCAGACTTATTCCAAGAAGCTGTCGTGGATGAAGCAACCTTGCGCATAGTCCTCCATGCTCGAATTGGTTTGATGTCGAGGCAGCACCAATCCACATCTGATGAAGTACAGCTAATTGCTGGCCCGGAGGAGTTCGGTGGCGGCACTACCGAGATGCTGCCGTGGAAGAAGGCCGATATGCTAGTGGGGAAGGTGTTTCTCGGTGCCTTCTGCGGAAGAAGGCCGAGAGGCGACGGGCGGCATCGCTGCGGAAGAAGGCAGGAAGGGGAGGGGCGGCGTCGCTGCCGGCCGCCACCGCGGAAGAAGGCCGAGAGGGGAGAGGCGGTGGCGCTCCTAGGCCACCGCCGCGGGAGAAAGCAGGGAGGGGATGGGCGGCATCGCTCCCAGGCCGCCGCCACGGAAGAAGGCCAAGAAGGGAGGGGCGGCGGCGCTCCTAAGCCGCGCCGCGGTAGAAGGACGGGAAGGGAGAGGCGGCGGCGATCTGGTACGTGAGTATCGCTGAGTCGATCGAATAAATCGAGCCCTAGATTGCTCACATACGGAAGCTACCTATACGTACGCAAGTCGCTGACTAGGCGTTCATCTAGCTAGCTTTGCACTATGTGTGTGAAAACATGGGTGATTTGATCTAGGGATCAAAAATAAACAATTGGTATTGGAGCCTCGACGATCTACGATTACTGACAGCGACGATGTTTCGGTCAAGTCCATTAACGGAGTTTCCAAGGCAAACAAGTCTGGCAACGGTGGTTCTAAGGCGAACAAGAACGGCGACAAGGTGAAGAAGGGCAGAAAGTTAGCAACAAGTGGTGGCGGAAAGGGCGGCGCCAACATACTCGCGCATCGCAACATCCCCATCCAGTACCTGGTGCTCACCGACGCCAACTATGGCGTGTGGGCGGTGAAGATGAAGATTATCTCCGAACCCTTCAAGTGTGGCAGGCCATCACGGACGACGATGTTGACAAGGAGTGCGACGAAGGTACCATGGCCGCCATAGCCCGGTCTGTGCCAGATTCCGTGCTGATGACATTGGTGGAGTTCGAGACAGCAAGAGAGGCGTGGAACACACTCAAAGAGATGAGGATCGGAGAAGATTGCGTCACCAAGGCTCGGGCACAAGTGCTGATGCGCCAATTTCACAAGTTGCTGATGGAGGAAACTGAATAGGTGAACGACTATGCCATCCGTTTGACTACTTTGGTGGGAGAGATCCGCGCGCTTGGTGCAAATCTCGATGAAACCAAGATTGTGGAGAAGTTTTTCAGTTCGGTGACTGATAAATTCATGTACATCATCGGCACGCTCGAGCAGCTTTACGACATCAACGACATGACCATAACGGAGGCGATCGGACTCTTGCGGACGTGCGAAGAGAATGCTCGTGGTTTTTGGAAAGGCAAAGGAGGAGCTGATGACCAACTCATGTACTCGCGCGCAAATTGGGAGTCCTCAAGTAGCAATGGAAGGTGCAACGTTGGCGAAGGCTCAAGCAACGCAAAGCGCGGCGGACAAACCGAAGAAGGCAAAGGAAAAGGCAAGCCACAAGGTCGTGCTAAGGCGGATCGATCTAAAGAACGGAAGCCACGAAACTTGGATATGTCCGAGGTCAAGTGCTATAACTGGGTCACTTTGCAAAGGATTGTCTAGAGCCTAACAAGAGGGAGATCAAGGCAAATTTGGTGAAGCAGTAAGACGGACGTCCAGGTCTTCTGATGGCCGAAGTTTGTGATCTCGTGGAGCCTAACAAGCGTAAGATCAAGGAAAATTTGGCGAAGCAAGAAGACGAACGTCCAGGTCTTCTGATGGCCGAAGTTTGTGATCTCGTCCAAATGGTGATTGTGAAACCAAGATGGAAGGTGCTACCTCTGTTGGGGAACGTAGTAATTTCAAAATCTTCCTACGCACACGCAAGATCATGGTGATGCATAGCAACGAGCGGGGAGAGTGAGTCCATGTACCCTCATAGACCGAAAGCGGAAGCGTTATGACAACGAGGTTGATGTAGTCATACGTCTTCACGATCTGACCAATCCAAGTACCGAACGTATGGCACTTCTGAGTTCAGCACACGTTCAGCTTGATGACATCCCGTGAACTCCAATCCAGCAGAGCATCACGGGAAAGTTCCGTCAGCACAACGGCGTGATGATGGTGATGATGTTGCTACCGACGCAGGTCTTCGCCTAAGCACTGCTACGATATGACCGAGGTGGAATATGGTGGAGGGAGGCACCGCACACGACTGGGAGAGATTAACATGTCAACTTGTGTGTCTAGAGGTGCCCCCTGCCCCCGTATATAAAGGAGCAAGGGGGAGGCGGCCGGCCAGGAAGAGGGCACGCCAAGGGGGGAATCCTACTCCCACCGGGAGTAGGATATCCTTTCCTTGTAGGAGTAGGAGAAGGGAAGGAAGGGAGAGAGGAGGAGAAGGAAAAAAGGGGGCGCCGCCCCCCTCCTTGTCCAATTCGGACTGGAGGGGGAGGGGGAGCGCGGCTTCCCTGGTCGCCCCTCCTCTTCTCCCACTAAGGCCCATTAGGCTGAATATTCTCCCCAGGGGGTTCCGATAACGCACCGGTACTCCGGTAAATGTCCGAAACCTTCCGAAACACTTCCGGTGTCCGAACATAGTTGCCCAATATATCGGTCTTTACATCTCGACCATTTCAAGACTCCTCGTCATGTTCGTGATCATATCCAATACTCCGAACTACCTTCGATACATCAAAACAAAAAAACTCATAATACCGATTGTCACCGAACTTTAAGCGTGCGGACCCTACGGGTTCGAGAACTATGTAGACATGACTGAGACACGTCTTCGGTCAATAACCAATAGCAGAACCTGGATGCTCATATTGGTTTGGACATATTCTACAAAGATCTTTATCGGTCAAACCGCATAACAACATACGTTGTTCCCTTTGTCATCGGTATGTTACTTGCCCGAGATTCGATCATCGGTATCTCAATACCTAGTTCAATCTCGTTACCGGCACGTCTCTTTACTCATTATGTAATGCATCATCCCGCAACTAACTCGTTAGTCACATTGCTTGCAAGGCTTATAGTGATGTGCATTACCAAGAGGGCCCAGAGATACCTCTCCGACAATCGGCGTGACAAATCCTAATCTCGAAATACGCCAATTCAACAAGTACCTTTGGAGACACCTGTAGAGCACCTTTATAATCACATAGTTACGTTGCGACGTTTGGTAGCACACAAAGTGTTCCTCCGATAAACGGGAGTTGCATAATCTCATAGTCATAGGAACATGTATAAGTCATGAAGAAAGCAATAGCAACATACTAAACGATCAAGTACTAAGCTAACGGAATGGGTCAAGTCAATCACATCATTCTCCTAATGATCTGATCCCGTTAATCAAATGACAACTCATGTCTATGGTTAGGAAACTTAACCATCTTTGATTAACGAGCTAGTCAAGTAGAGGCATACTAGTGACACTATGTTTGTCTATGTAATCAGACATGTATTATGTTTCCGGTTAATACAATTATAGCATGAATAATAAACATTTATCATGATATGAGGAAATAAATAATAACTTTACTATTGCCTCTAGGGCATATTTCCTCACTAGAGTCAATAATCTAGATTACACAGTAATGATTCTAACACCCATGGAGTCTTGGTGCGGATCATGTTTTGCTCGTGGAAGAGACTTAGTCAATGGGTCTGCAACATTCAGATCCATAGGTATCTTGAAAATCTCTATGTCTCCCACCTGGACTTGATCCCAGATGGAATTGAAGCTTCTCTTGATGTGCTTGGTTCTCTTGTGAAATCTGGATTCCTTTGCCAAGGCAATTGCACCAGTATTGTCAAAAAAGATTTTCATTGGACCTGATGCACTAGGTATGACACCTAGATCGGATATGAACTCCTTCATCCAGACTCCTTCATTTGCTGCTTCTGAAGCAGCTATGTACTCCGCTTCACACGTAGATCCCGCCACGATTTCATGTTAGGCAACATTCCACATCAAAATTTCTGTTGTTATCATTTACCTACTCGAGGACGCAGGAATTAAGCTTGGGGATGCTGATACGTCTCCAACGTATCTATAATTTTTTATTGTTCCATGATGTTATATTATCATTCTTTGATGTTTTACAATCATTTTGTATCTTTTTTTGGGACTAACCTCTAGTTGTCGTTTTCTACTTGTTTTTTACGTCGCAAAAAATCAATACTAAACGGAGTCCAAATGCAGCAAAAAAATTTGTGGAATTTTTTTGGACCAGAAGACACCAAATGGGACGGAGAAGTACCTGGGGGTGCCCGAGGGGGGCACAACCCACCAGGGCACGCCTGGGCCCCCAGGAGCGCCCAGGTGGGTTATGCCCACCTCGGTGGCCTCCCGCACCGCCTCTTTACTCTATAAATACCCCAATCTTCCAGAAACCCTACGGGAGTCGACGAAAAACAATTCCAGTCACCGCAAGTTCCAGAACCACCAGATCCAATCTAGACACGATCACGGAGGGGTTCATCATCCTCATTGGTGCCTCTACGATGATGCGTGAGTTATTCATTATAGACCTACAGGTCCGTAGTTAGTATCTAGATCACTTCCTCTCTTTCTCTTTTGATTCTCAATACAATGGTCTCTTAGAGATCTATTTGATCTAACTCTTTTTGCGGTGTGTTTGTCGGGATCCGATGAACTTTGAGTTTAAGATCAGATCTATCTTTTTATCCATCAAAATTATTTGAGTTCTTTGATCTCTTTTATGCATGATTACTTATAGCGTCGTATTTCTTCTTCGAATCTTTGGTTTAGTTAGGCCAACTAGATCGATTTTTCTTGCCTTGGGAAGAGGTGCTTTGTGATGGGGTTCGTTCTTACGGTGCTTGATCCCAGTTACAAAAGGGGAAGCCACACGTATGTATCGTTGCCATTAAGGATAAAAAGATGGGGTCTATTTCTACATAAATAGATCTTGTCTACATCATGTCATCGTTCTTATTGTAATACTCCGTTTCTGCATGAACTTAATACACTAGATGCATGCTAGATAGCGGTCGATGTGTGGAGTAAGAGTAGTAGATGCAGGCAGGAGTCGGTCTACTAATCTTGGACATGATGCCTATATAATGATCATTGTCTGGATATTGTCATGAGTATTTGAAGTTCTATCAATTGTCCAACAGTAATTTGTTTACCCACCGTTGCTATTTTTCTCGAGAGAAGCCACTAGTGAAATCTACGGCCCCTGGGTCTCTTCTTTATTATATTTGCCTTCACGATCTATTTTTATTTGCTTTTTTCAGATCAGTTAATCCAAAAATACAAAAATACCTCACTGAATTCCATTTGCTTTTATTTGCATCTACCAATCTACTAGAATTTTATCCCGTCAACTTGACAATTTCTAGCACCGTTACCCGAAAGGGATTGACAACACCTTTAACACGTCGGGTTGCAAGTATTTGTTCTTTGTGTGCAGGAGAGTTTACATGGTGTTGCGTGGTTCTCCTACTGGTTCGATAACCTTGGTCTCATCACTGAGGGAAATACCTACTGCAGCTGTGCTGCATCATCCCTTCCTCTTTGGGGACGTACCGACGTAGTTCAAGCAGCATCAAGTAGATCCCCTATAATTGTGGCTCATCGGGAAGTAGTTCGCCCGTGCTGATGACCTTCAGCTCAGGCACGTCCACATCTTAATCTACGACAACAGCCGCCCAATGCTCACAATGAAGGGGTCGAGGGTTCCCGAGGGGTCGAGGGTTCCCGAGGGGTCGAGGGTTCCCGAGGGGTCGAGGGGTCGAGGGGTCGACGATCGCCGAGGTATTCCTAAGTTATGTTGTACTTGATGATGATACACTAGATAGTACTATTATACGCATATTATTATTCATGTCGGTATTAATTTTTTTTATGTTGTACTAATTTTGTTTACTCTATGTCATGGCAGGTGTTGAAAGATGGTGGGCGCGGGTAAGGAGCACTCCGAGGCTCCTCCTTCGTTGGCGTGTGGTGGGAGGGGTACTTCCATTCCACCCCAGACTCTCCGAAGACCGTTGGACGACAAGATGAAGACACCAGTGGGTGCTTCTTCGTTGGTTTCGTTGCCCATCGGGGGAGGACATCAGGGAGGGAACAAGAGAGGAGGAGGTCGGGGAGGACATGCTCGTGGGAGAGGTACGTAGGCTCCTACGCCTTCCTCGCCGCCACCCCTAGCTGATTGACCCGATCACATGACTGCTATGGTGAACTGATACGTCTCCAACGTATCTATAATTTATGAAGTATTCATGCTATTATATTATCATTCTTGGATGTTTTAAAATCATTTTATAGCAACTTTATATCATTTTTTGGGACTAACCTATTGACCCAGTGCCCAGTGCCAGCTGCTATTTTTTGCTTGTTTTTTACATTGTAGGAAATCAATATCAAACGGAGTCCAAACACCGCGATACTTTTCGTGGATTTTTTATGGACCAGAAGACATCCAATGGGCCAGAGCAACACCTGGGGGGTGCCCCGAGGGTGTCACAACCCACTAGGGCGCGCCTGGGCCCCCATGCGCGCCCAGGTGGGTTGTGCCCACCTCGGTGGCCTCCCGCACCCCCTCTTCACCCTATAAATCATCAAATATTCCAAAACCCTTGGGGGTAACCCTAGATCAGAAGTTCTGCCGCCGCAAAGGCTCTTTAGCCATGAGAAATCAATCTAGACCCCGTTCCGGCATCCTGCCGAAGGGGGGAATCGTCACCGATGGCCATCTTCATCATCCCGGTGGCCACCATGATGAGGAGGGAGTAGTCCTGCATCGGGGATGAGGGTTTGTACCAGTAGCTATGTGTTTAGTATCTCTCTCTCTCTCTCTCTCTCTCTCTCTCTTTCTCTTTCTCTCTGTCTTTCTCTCTCGTGTTCTTGAGATGTCACAATCTTGATGTATCGCGGGCTTTGTTAATATAGTAGGATCATATGGTGTTTTCCCCTCTCTATCTTGTGATGAATTGAGTTTTCCCTTTGAGATTTCGTTTTGTTGGATTGAATATTTTTATGGATTTGAGAGCACTTGATATATGTCTTGCATAAGAATACTCGTGGTGACAATGGGGTATCATATTGATTCACTTGATATGTGTTTTGGCACTCAACTCGCGGGTTCCCGAGATGACATTGGGGTAATCTATGCATAGGGGTTGATGCATGTTCTCGTCTTTGTTTCTCCGATAGAAATCTTGGGGCACTCTTTGAGGTTCTTTGTGTTGGATTGAGTATTATGAATCTGAAATTAGTTGGTGTTATTTTAATACGAACTCTTGGATAGATCAATCGGAAAGAAGAGCTTCGAGGTGGTTTCGTACCCTACAAACGATTTCTTCTTATGTTCTCCGCCAGAAAGGAACTTCGGAGTGATTCTTCATCGCACGTTGAGGGATGGTTATATGATCCAATTATATTAGCATTGTTGAGAGATTGCACTAGCGAAAGCATGGACCCTAGGCCTCATTTTCAAGCATTGAAATACCATTTGTGCTCCATTTGATGAATTGCTACCTTGTTATTTTTATTTATTCAGATTATAAAAATATATTTCTACCATACATATTACACTATTATCACCATTTCTTTGCCGAACTAGTGCACCTATACAATTTGCCATTGTATTGGGTGTGTTGGGGACACAAGAGATTTCTTGTATTTGGTTGCAGGGATGCTTGAGAGAGACCATCTTCATCCTACACCTCCCACGCATTGATAAACCTTAGGTCATCCACTTGAGGGAAAATTGCTATTGTCCTACAAAACTCTATGCTTGGAGGCCCAACACGAGTTTACAAGAATAAAGTTGCGTAGTAGCCATCATGAACACGTCTGAGGAGGAGGCTATGCGGAATCCGGTCCATGAGCCTCGGGTCGACGGGCCTTCGGCCCACGAGACATGGCCCTATGAGACTCCATCCCCGGAAACGTCCGGATGGGGTACCTGGATGGGTCCGCCTACGGGGCCGAGTGGACATGCTGATGATGGCAGGGATCAGACTGATAGCGAGGGCGAGGCGGTCGAAGGGGCCGCTGTCTACCAGCGTGGTTGTACACGGCTCCCGTCTGTGCCGGCGACCCGCGAGCAGAGTTGGTTGATTTACCATGATGTGGAGAGGTAAGTGCATATTTACTCTTTTTGTACCATTTGCCTTCACGTTTCTTCAAATATCAAATGTGTTGGCCTTATCATATTGTAGGGGGTGGCACCATACTGATACTGTGCACAGCCCCAACTCCATCCTTGGTGTGCTTTGCCGGCAAAACTTCCTCGGTTTTTTTATGTTGCTAGGTGAGGGTCAGGTTCTGGCGCTAGGATTGACCTGGGAGCACTACTTGCCTGCCCTGGCCCCACCCGAGGTGATAATCGATGGTGTCTTGTGCCACACGATCGACGTACATAAAGCAGCACTCGCCCGCCGGAGACGCACCCGCCCGCAGCGCCCTTCTCTCCCCGTGCACAGCCATCGCCGACGCTCTCTTTCCGCCACCGCAGACGATGGGCGAGAGATTCCCTGGCTATGGGGCGGCGACCAATGGCTTCGGTCGCTGCTCGTTGCACGAGTGGGAAGCCCACCTCCAGCACGAAGCGAACATCCCGGCGCCTCCCGACATGCACGCGCCGGGGCAGTGGAGGCTCAGCGCCGGGGGCATCCCCGTGGCCCCGCTGCCTGACGTCACGCGCCCCGACTACTTCAACGTCGAGGTTGAGCGTGTGCGGGCGTCGCTGACGGAGGAGCAGCGGGCCCTCCCAGAGTGAGCGGCCTACTTCGAGTGCCGGCAGGTGGAGCGGCTGGCCTCCACCAACAACGCGCCGGTGGTGCAGGGACCAAGAACAGCGACGGCCGCCGACTGTGGTGGGGCGCACCCAGCCGCACGCTCCACGCCATCCTCGAGCACCTCGAGGGCGGCAACGAGCCGCCATTCATGTAC
>NC_057803.1:648902829-648917912 GCF_018294505.1 Triticum aestivum | reverse complement strand
CTTCAGCTCGCCGGCGCTCTACGGTGTCAAGGCCGAGCGGCCGGCGCTCTACGGCGTCAAGACCGAGCCCGCGGGGACGCCGCTCGGCCGGCGCACCCGCAGCGGTGGCACTGTCGTCAACGAGGCCGGGCACGCCTCCTCCTCGGCTCCTCCCCGCCTCATCAAGCCGAAGATGGAGCCGGGACTCGCCGCCGTCAAGACGGAGCCATGTCTCGCCGCTGTCAAGATGGAGCCAAGTCTCGCCGCCGTCAAGACGGAGCCAGGTCTCGCCGCTGTCAAGATGGAGCCAAGTCTTGCCAGGGTTCGACGACGCCGCGGCCATGAAGTGGGCGTGGGAGGACTGGGCGCGGCTGGAGCTGGAGCGCAAGAGCCGCACCCTAGAGGAGATCGCCGCTCGGCACCGTGGCCGCGACGAGGGTGGCGTCGTCGTTCTCTACGACAGCGACGACGACGCGCCGCCACCTGTCCGCCAGGGCGACTCCAGCCAGGGGTCCAGCAGGGGCGGCCGCGTGAAGGAGGAGAAGGATGACGAGGACGGCGGCGACGGCGGCGACTTCGCCGAGTTCAGCGAGTTCTAACTGTAATCGCGGCCTTTATAGTTTTTAAAAGTAAATTTTAAGTTCGCTATGTAAAAAACTGTTTAAGTCGCGGAAGTTTATGCCCGTTTGCCGAATTATATATTTAAAAACGCCTTGTGGGGCGACCTTGGAGCAGGCGGCTGGGAACCCGATCAGTTCCAAGCCGATTTTAGCGCCGGGTCGCCCCAAGCGGCGATTTTTCGAGCCCCCTGGGAGGCCAACGGCTGGAGATGCTCTAAGCACATGCATCCTAGATCACCTGCTTCTCAATTAATAATTTTTGATTCGTTGTATTGTGGTTAATTACGGAGAGCAGCGATATCGCTCATACCATCATATAGTAGCATTATCTGGACCGTTGGATAGGCCTAATCGGTAGGTAAGTGACATTAAATGAGGTGGAGTGCGAGCTGTGAAAAAGAGGTATTCCCACGAGCGTCGTACATAGACGATTCAGGGGCGAGCTATATGCAACAGTGTTCCGTATGTCTGACAGTAGTTGGGCCCGCATGCAGGAAACGGACCTGACGGCCCATGGTCCAGATTTTTTTCCTTTTGCCAGGATTTTGCTCGCGACTGACAGTAGTTCGATTCGGCATCGTAGCCGGAGCGGCGGGATGGAAGCTTGCGGGATCGACGAGTTCCCTGTGGATCCGGTGTGCAGGTTAGTTTCCGGGCCCCAATCCGCGCGCCAACGCCCCTCCACCGGCCGTCCCCCGGATCTGTATTCCCTGTAGGTCGCAGTGCATGACTTCTTCTGCTTCGCCCCGTGCGGTTTACGGGCCCCGATTTTTTCAGGATTTTTTTGGTTACTGGTCTGGCTGACGGCATATCATGTTATTAGGGGAAACCTTTGCGGGATGATACAAGACCATGCCTCTGCGAGTGTCTTGCACTTATAAGGTTGTCGAATACCTCTGACAATGGGTGGTACATTACGGAGCACAGGGTTAAGCATAATCATGTGATGACGCTGAACTGCGGAGAGATGTTACACTGGTTGTCGCACAGACACATTAATGTGTACACAAGGCCCGGTGAGGAAACCTTAGGAAGAACAATATTAACATTAACAAGGGGTACAAGTACAACATAATTGAGGGCTTCTTGGGAACAGTGGAGACTGTCCCTTTCACAAAGCGTGCGCTGAGGAATTTGTGTGGCAAATAAGTCATGACGAAGGACCCTGAGTTTCTATTTCGAGTGCATGCTTACCGGACTTACCGGACAACATGAATATAGGATGAAAAATCTAATGTGGAGAACAGAGATAGCAGGATGAAGTATAAATTCGTGGGTGATGTTGTGACATTTGACACGACTTACCGGACGAATTTGTACGACATGCCATTTGGGCTGTTTGTACAGGTGAATTATCATTTAGACAACTTAGAATGGGTTTTCATGGAATTTGTTAGGATGATGGGGTGTACCACCGAAGACCATATTGATAGGTATGTCGGATTGCCAGTGTGTTTGATTTCTGTTGTAAACCTGAGCTGGCATTGATATGATATTTTCCTGTTTTCTACAAAAAAAAGTGATTAACCATATGCTGATAGTGGACGAGTGCGAATGCGGGTTGTTTGAGTACATGGGCATGCTGTGCTGCCATGTTTTTATGGTCTGTGCTTGACAGCCTCACACAAAACTTTATTTCTGCGGAGCAGTTCTCTGGATGTCGTTTCACTCTTTTGTGGTTGGCTTCATTTGTCAGGTGATGGATTTCTTGGGCTTCCAGAGCACCTACATCACTACCAGCGAGATCAGCTTTGTGCCATGCCCTTGACTTTTCGACATAATCGGATGTATGTGCAGGTGTCGGAGTTGGTTCAGTTGGGAGACGCCAGTGTCAAAACTTATGAAACACTGATGGGACTCTTCAATCAAGCAATGACGGTGATGGCTCTTTTCGACCAAGCAAGGGGGTGGGGGGGGCGGTAGGACCGGAGGGTCGTGTCGGTGGTAAGAAGCAAGGCGATGGCGATGCACAAGAGAACATGGTTGGCGAACAGGACGATGTCTTGCTGTCGGGGCCGAGCAATCCTTTGGTTAGCCCGGGAGCACCATCGAAGAAGAGAAGAACAGGGAAGCTGAAAAACGCAAGTTATCGGGCGCCTTGTGATGCCACTTCATTTATTCACGAACAAATTAAGTTACTCTTTCTAGAACACACATTGCTAGAAACACGAGCACTTGTAGCCAATTTTGTGGTAGTGGATGCTGTCTAGACCGTCACCACTCTTGGCGGTGTAGATGGAAAGGTTCACATTGGAAGGGTAGTGATGGTATCCTTGCTAATATGAGGCTCTATGGGATGAAGTTGATCCTAGCATTGTGATGAACAACACGTCCCGTAGGACTGCCATCAGAACACAATGTTCCATAATGACATGGACCCATCCTCTCATTCTCGGTGCCTCTTATTCTATAAGGTTCTTCACACACTCTTATTTTGTCCTTCTCTTCTCTCACCAACCTGCTAGCTAGCACCCACCCCTTCTCATTTGTGGACTGCTCAGATGATAGTACTCCTCCGATCAAGATTATATAGAGGATGCATCAATTAATTCGGATTGGAGGGAGTAGCAGAAATGGTTGTTTTGTGTACCACTTTTATTGGGAGACTTCATGCCAAGCGTCGGTATACCCGAGTAAAGATTAAGCAGTAGTTTTATATGCTTGTTGGATGAGTACATAGGAGTACAATTATGCATTGATTCCTATCGAACAAACGTTATTTGTTTATAAGATGCTAGAGTACCCTCCATTTGATAGCAATTGTGTGTGCTACCCTTTTTGTGTCGTTCGACTAATTTACAGTTTTGCGGTTTTGGTTGTTTGCGCTCGACCAACTTTTAATTCATTTGACACGTTCAGAGAAGGTTCACAAGTGAAAGGCAGGTGGGGATGGTTAAGCATGGGTCCTTGAAATGAGATGATTTTGCTTCAGTTTAACTATGAGAAAATGTTGTGCGAGCGGCCCGAGCGGTAAAGTATAGCTACTAATCCCCTCCTGCCCCTTCTCTTCTCGATCTCCATCGCCTGGTCACCACGGCCTTTCGTCCCACCTCACTTCGTTCTCCATAGTCAATCTCTTCCTAGCACCGCCCCAACGAGACAGCGTAACCGTCCCAACGGTACTAGCTTATGTTTCAGTCTTTGGATGAAGATCCAATGGACAGAAAAAAGAAATGACTGACACCAGAAAAAAATATCGGGCACCTGTCACATAGGTGCTCTTTTCTTTCTAATCATTTTCGCAGCATCATTGGTGTTGCGCTGGCATTGCAGTTGCATATATACATACAACGACATGTACATATCTCGAGCTTGTAGGACTATCTGACAAGTACGTATATGTATCGTCCCTTGGCCGAACTGTACCTAACTCTATGTGCTGATCATATATGCGTCAAGTTCTGACTTCTGAGTGATTCCGACCATTTTTACTTTTACAGCACTGCTTTCACTCACATCAAGACCTGACACTGCTGAGTGAAGAAGCAGATGATGATCTGATCTCTGCCATCCCCTGTTGGAGCAAAGGAAGAAGTTGCGAGAGCCCAGGTCCAGCACCTGCTCTCAGGGTCCAGAGCTGCACGCATGCCCAACACAGTATTTCATCGTCAGTGATCGATGCAGCTCGAAGTTGGACTCGAGAACCAATCAATGGATCAATGGAATACGTCACAGACGGCTTGTTACGTATACGTACGTACCATCAAGGGCGTACTTGGAGAGGTGCAGCTCGAACCGCGCGGCCGTGTCGGTGGCGCTGTCATCGGCAGGGAGCGGCGGCCTGCGCCCCTCCGCGGCATAGGCGGTGACGGCGGCACGCACGAGGTTGGCCATGGTGGCGTCGGCGGCCAACAGCACGTGCACTGGCCACAGGCTCTGCTCCACAGTGACGTTCAACAGCAGCCATGTCAGCCGTGGCGCGGGCCTCTCCGACAGGGCGGCCACCGGGTGGTCCAGCAGCGCCTCTACCGCGGTTGCCATGGGCACGGAGCTCCTCATGGCCAGCCGGGACGGAGAGAGAAATCAATCAAGATCGATACCGACGGTGCGCAAAGCCGTGGCTTCTAGACAAGAGAGAGAAAGAGAGAGACGAACTGTAGTCTGGCTGACGGCCCACCTGACACTGACAACCTATCCGAGCCGTCGATTAGACCGGCCGCCGGCGGTCCAGTCCGGACCGGACCGGACAGTGCAGCGGTCCTGATTTCGGGGACCGGACCAGCGGTTCTCACGGTCCCGGTGACGTCCAGTCACTGCCATATGAGCCCAAGATGTCGGAGAGGTGGTCGGAGAAGCAGCAAAGTGGCCGGAGCCGGAGAAGACGCACCTGATGCGCGGCGGCGCTAGGGAGAGACACATGAGGGAGAGGGAGGAGCACGGCCGCGGAGAGGGGAAGCAGCCGCGCTAGGGAGCGGCGGCGCCGTGGAGAGGGGAGGCGAGGACGAGGGGGCGGCACGACTGTCAGCCATGAGCATGCGCAAGTTTATTTTTAGCAGTTTTTTCCGTTGCATGCAAATAATTTAGGACATGTACAATGATTGATACGATTGCATTATCTTAAGTCTTGCATGTAATTTAGAAATAACAAAAGAAAGCCTTCTACAATGGGTCATGTTTTAGTCTTATCTTCAATAACTAGTTATTCCTAAAAACAAGGTGAGACATATTGTGCTAGGAGTTCTTATGAGTTCTCTCTCCTCCACCTCATTATTTATCCTGCGTGGCACTCCTAAGATAACATCATTGTACATGCCCTTAGCGCTTGCATGAGCCCATGATTTTTCTTCTATGGGCCTTGCCGTGAGTGGTGGATTAATTCTGACGTGAAGTTAGTTGTGGGATGACACCATGATTGTCAGATCGAACCATTTTTCTCTCGTTCCTTCTGTTTTCTACAGGTTCGACTGAATAAAAGGAAACTGCGTCACGGCCTCACGGGATGGCGCCTGATTATCGGATCGAACTTATTTCCCTCATTAGTGGCAAATAAAGGGAACGGTAGCGAGGAGTTGTCGTGGGAAGGCGCCTAAATTATCGGATCGAATCGTATTTATCTCGTTTTCTCTATTTTCTGTCGACAGATTAAAAGGAAAACAAAACGGTAGGGCGTGACTGTCTCTTGCCCTTGTGTGACTCTGAGATAATCACGGGTGTGTTGGCGTGTTCTTCCTATTTTTTGTTCTCTTCTACCTCACGCGCGACATGAGTTTTCTTCTCTGTTCGATTGAATAAAAAGAAAAAAAAATCAAAGAGGGGCGCGCCCGCACGGGAGAAGGACGGCGGGGCGTGGCCGTCGGTCACCCGGCACGCGGATCTGGCCGGCCAGAGCTTGGTGACCGCGATGACCAGGAACGGCCTGGAGTGCGCTTCGGTCCGCTCGGTAGGACCGGTCAAAGACCGGACCGGACCAGACTAAGAAAATTTCGGGCCCATATTTTGTAATCGGACCGGCTAATTTTTTCAACGGGCCAGGACCGGAGCGGCCACGAGCGGGCCGAAAAGCCCGCTTGCTCTGTCCAGCCTGAAACTGTTGAGTGGTGGGCAGTGGTAGTGAGCAAATATCGATATGGTGTTGGTTGCGGTCGCAGGTGGAACACGATTATTGAATAGGTGGAGAGAGGGAAGAGAAGGCCATGTGGCGAGGAGTAGGCATTATGATGGCATGCACGACGGCGCCGATGGAGCTCAAACGGGGGAGGCGCTAGCTGACTCTGGCTACGCGTTGATTGGTGGTCGTTACGTGCTACGATTGGGGGCACGGCAGCCGGGGCAACGAATATACGTTCAGGTCTTCCCGAAGGCTCGAACTGAATCCCACTACGAAAACGGCCCATGATCGATCGCCTATAACTGAAAAAAGGCAGGGCAGGCTACCATGTCTCGGACTTCAATTGAACTTTCAGTTCTAGGCGTGTTGTTTTCTTTCCCTTTCAACATGTCCTTTTGGTATCTTGTAAGACTTCTGTTACTAGTCATCAGCCCGTGCAACACGGGCTAGGGATTTTGAAATTTAAATAGCATATGTTTCTGAATAACTTCTGTTACACATAAAAATTTGTAGGTAGGTAGCATGATCTTTTGGCGTATTTGTAAATACATTGAAAGTTGAAACATGGCATCACTGCACAATCGTAAAACAGCATTTTCTCAAGGTGGTCATTGAATAAACATTGCACATGACATTCATCAATATACTTATGTTGTGATTTAAAAAAATGTTGCAAAGTGAAAATCAGAACCTTTGAATCTTTACAAAAGTGGATACATCCACAACCGCATTAGAGTACACAATCGGCTATTTCAATTGGAGGTTGGATCTATTCGAAGACTGGAATCCAACTTTTAATATTTTCCGGATTAACATTGTTGTGTGGGCTTCATTGTGCAGCTCCCTTTCTCTACTAAAACATATCAAAAATCTGCTTGGATGCACATTGCCCTCTTAGAGAAAATCAGTAGCTAAGCACATGAATAACTAACTTTACTCTATGACATTTTGTTGATTACCTCAAACACATGCATTTGAATAACACAATTTCCCTTTACCTAGAATGGAGTTAATTATTAGCAACATTTTACTAAAGATGTTCCAAATCATCACTTAATCTTAGTATACATCTTGCAAGATTACATAGCCCACTGAGTTTATATTATATCTTTTTTACTGATTATCTATATAACAACATGGTTGCAAATGGTTCCGCAGCAACGCGCGCGGATTCATCTAGTTTCATACGAACTTATAGCTAGTGGTGGAAAAACTGAGATAAGATCTTACTGGCATAAATAACTGACTCTTTGTTACTCACCGTACCGGTAAGATTACATTAATACTTGTTTAAGCATGCATAAAGTTGTGTGTTATTTCTTGCTGCCGGTAGGCAACTACTATCTCTATACCTAAATACTTGTCATTGGAGAAAAGCAATACAAATTCCCCAGCGACAAGTATTGTGGTACAGAGGAAGTAGTACGTAAAAGAAAACCTGTATAGCATTGTGTGATCGTTCAAAGTACCCCCACATCAGCAGGGATAAAACGAACACGATAGTCTGGCAGATAAAAAAGGGTTTTTGTCTCCCCCGTCACTCCGTCGCTCTCCTGGGTTCAGCTACAGTCCAGAACCCACCGGGCTGTCAAAGGAGCCTGTCGTGAAAGTGAGTGTCGCCGCAGCTTGATGTGGTAGATGTAGAGAGAAATGGCCATTTCTTTCCCGCAGTCTCCTAATCCCAGATTGTATTTCATAGCCTTCTATTTTCTTCTTCTACCATGTTTCTCCTGAGCTCGCTCCTATGCTTCTCCTCACATGTTACCTATTTGATTGCATCAAAAGAAGTTTGTGCCAGCCCGTAGCTTATGCAGCTTGCCACTCCTTCGGTGCATATTGAGCAACATATATGTACCTGAAATTATTGGTACCTTGTAAGGTGGTTGACGAGTATGTACTATACTTTATACCGATATTATGACGGTATGTAGTACACTTGTTAATATAATAGTGACCTTTTAGAGCATCTCTAACCGATTTCTCAAAAACATTGAGAGGAGCAAAATAGGGAATTAATCGTACCTAACCGATCCGTCAAACTGTTCAGATTGATTAATTTTACTCCTCGACTGGAAAAGTGAGCCCAAAACTCTGAATATATTCGCCCCGTGTCTCCGAGAGCACAAGTTTCGGCATCCTCTCTTCCTGTTCGAGCGGCCACCACTTCCCATCACCACCGCCACCACCGATGCCCCTGGTTCCAGCCGGAATCCACAAGCAAGATTCTTCTGCCACCCTGCCAACTGCCGCCGCCGCCGGCACGGCGCCGCCAGAAATGACTCTCGCGCCGCCACCCGCACAACGAAGAGGTTAGGTACCAAAAACCTCATTCGGGCCACCACACCAACAACCCACATTGATAGCAAGGTCGGTGGCAAGGCCACATCGTCTCCAGTGATGGCCGACAGCGGCCGGGACATCGCTCTCCGAGGAGGTGGTTCAGAAGAATAAAAAGAAGAAGAAGGCTCCGGTGCCTCGTCCTCGCCTGGCGCCTCATACCCCGTCTCTGGCCACCGCTACACCCACTCGTCCAGCGCGTCGGGCCACCGCTGCCTTCGCCATGGCCTATGCCATTAAGGTTGACGTTCCCATGGAGACACACGCAATCAAGCGTGAAGGCACCATAAGAGTCAATGACACACAACTCTTGCCAAGATGAAGATATTGCTTTGTGTCATGCTTGGCTGAACGTGTAACTTGATACACCAACCTTAGAACGTGTCCGCCTGATAATGGCGTTCGCCAAACGTCACCGTGTGCCTCGTGCATCTGAGATGTTCAGGCATGCACTGCATGCTTTTGCATTTTTAAGCAAGGAGAATATGGCCGACGAACTGGAGCACTTGAAGGAAACTTTGAGGTGGAGATGCTGAGCTGGGCATCTCTGTTTCTAAGTCTCCAACAGTGCCGAACATGCCTAATGTCGTGCTGCAGAAAAAGTCAAGAGTACTTGATCTTTGAATTTGGGTTTCGAACCGCGCATCCGGCATCAATCGCTCACTGTCCAGTAATGCTCTGTTACAAGACAGCTCAGGCCCCGGTACTATGTTGTCAAGTTTCTCAAAAAAAAAAGGATTGCTAGATCATGAAGGAGATTACTAGTGTGCAGTCATGGTGACTGAGAAGACATTTTTTTTTTTGCAGGGAACTGAGAAGACATTCATGGAGAAGTTCTTCCCTCACAAGGAAGAAGCACCACACCTTGCTGAAGACAATACAACAGCTTGCAACAATACAATCTTTCACTCAACCCAATGGTACTAGCTTATGTTTCAGTCTTTGGATACAAATCGAACGGACAGGGAATTTTTTTTGGCTGAAACCAGAAATTTTCAAGCGCCTGTCACATACTACTCCTTTTTTTCTTATTGTTTTGGCAGGATCATCGGTGTTGCACAGCATCATCTGTATACATACATACAGCGACATGTATATATCTCGCGTTCTTTTAATTAGCACAGCATCACCTGTACGTATATGTAGAATGTCTTTGCCAAACCGTACCTAAACTAACACTATGTACAGTAGGATCGGACGTTAGTCCCACTGTACACAACCATTCATTCCGACCAATTTTTACGGCACTACTTTTCACTCTTTAGACGTCAAGACATCTCTGCGTCCTCCTGTTGGAGCAGAGGAAGAAGTTGCGAGAGCCCACGTCTACCACCTTGGTCTCCTGTTCCAGAGCTGCACGCATGCCAAACACAGTATCTTATAGTCAATGATGGATGCAGCTCGAAGTTGGACTGGAGAACTAATAAATCGAACAATGGAAGACATTACGGACGGCTTGCTATGTATACGTACCGTCGAGGGTGTACTTGGAGAGGTGCCCCTCGAACCGTGCGGCCGGAGTGTGGCGCCGCTATCGGCGGGGAGCGGCGGCATGCGCCCCTCGGCGGCATAGGTGTCGACGGTGGCACGGGCTAGGTCGACCACGATGACGTCGGCGCCCAGCCGCAAGTGCACCGGCAAAAAACTCCGCACTGCCGCGGCTGGCACGTGCACTGAGCTCCTCATGGCCGGCCGGGACGGAGAGAGAAATCTATCAAGAGTTCAAGATCGATATCGACGGTGCGTACGTACGTGGCTTCTAAAGGAGCGAGAGACGAACTGTTGTGTGACTGACTAATGTTTGCATGAACACTTGTTGGAGTTGTGTCGAATATAGTGTACAAGGTAGGTTATAATTGGACTTGTAGTTGTATTGTGTTTAGATAGGATATGGAGTCGTGTCCAAATAGGACACTTGTATCCTAGGCCTCTCATATATAGCGGGGCTAGACACACGATGTAACCTATGCCAACATAATAGCACAGGCGCGCAAGGGGGAGCCGGCGGCGTGTGTCGGCGCCCGGGTGGCCGGTGTGCGGTTTTGTGACGGTGTCACGGGGAGGAGTGCCTGTAGTCAGGCCCCGGGAATGTAGCCATATCGGTTAACCTAGTTAACAAATCTCGGTGTCGTGTCTCGTGTGATTGCTTGGTTCTCGGATGATCGACGGTATGCCTTGAATTTATTTTAACAAGTGGTATCATGAGCTAGGTTGTCGGAAGGTTGCTGTAGACTGTTGATCAAGAGGAAAAGCTGCGATGGTGGGTCTTGAAGAGGCGTCGTGTTCTGTTGACGGTCCACAACAGATAAGGTCTGATGTGAAGGTCAAGAACGGTCGTGACACGGAGGCCAAAGCAGCAGGCAGTCACCAGGGCGGGTCAAGGCGTGGATTTTTTCTGCAGGACGGCTGTATTCTGGTTTTCTGGGTGCTGGGTGGCCGAGAAGGTAGCGGCCAGGCATGGCGCGCAAGGCCCATGCGGTGCTGCTGATCCTGGACGTGCACGTCATGTATACGTGTGCCTTGCTTGGTGTTGTGCAGACACGTGATTTGTTTTGTGAAAAAAAGGCAGCATGTAATTGGTAGTACGTGGCTTTGTGCTTGGGATAGCAACATGACAAAAGAAAAGGAGTGTTGGAAGTGATGGCGCACATGCTTGGTGTACCATGGAGGCTACCAGGAAATCAAAATTTCTTTTTGGGATGTTTTGCTATACCAGGAGGATGACAGGTTGGTGACATGCATATATGGCTTCGAGGCAACATCAGATCGATTCAGCTAAAGAAAAGATCCATCGTTGTATTGAGCACCCATCGAGTAGCGGGAGGCTTTGGCAGAGAAGACAATTGCTAGCATTGGGACTTGAGCCAAGACAGGAGTAGATCACGTGAAGGCCAAATTTTTGGTGGATTGCTATTAGTGCACAGAGGCGAGACCACATTGGATTTTGCTCGTGTACTTCAGCGCCGCGGGGATAGCTCAGATAATTTTTCGCATGGTCAGCCATATAAAGAACCATAGCATCATCGGGTATCCGGTTTAAGGTGGAGAAGTTCAAGTGAACTCGAAGCTTTGGATTATGGTAGATAAGGGTGAAATTTTTGTTGGCACAACAGGGATGCTTGAAGGTGTTGTTGCAGGATGTCAAACCAGCTAAGATGAAATTATCATGGGATGGATGGAGATTCGTGGAAGACGATTTGGGAGCCTTGAGCGTGTCATACAGTCGGATAAGTTCGGCTGGGTCAGACTAAACAGTCCGACGGATCGACGTAAGTCGGTTGGTACAGAAGACGGTGCGGAATCGGCGACGATGACGCAGGAGCGTGATGCTGATGGTGACCGACTTCTGGGCGTGGAAACACATGGCGCAGGCCCGAGGCTTGTGCGGCTTCGACAAGACTATGGCGCGGGATTGATTCAAGGTGGTGTATACACAGCGCTTGAAGTCGATGAGGCGCAGGGATGGACTGATCATCTACCATGGAGTCATGTTGAAGGTGGAGTTGGAGTCTGACGGAACACTTCACTCGGTGCTGATTGAGGGGCTACGGCGTAAGACGTCAGAGAGTCGAAGCCTATTCAACAGGAAAAAAGTGAGTGACACGCAATTCGGGCTAGAGCCCAGTGGTCTGATGGAAGCGTGAAACTCATCATCGGTTGGTGATGATCGGCGGTACTCTGCAGTGGGGGTTGAGTGGTGTGGTTTCGCGATCCTTCAGACTTGACCGGGACAGCGGAGGCTCGATGCGGTAATAGCGGCAAGGCGTGTGCGGTACGCACGGGGCATGGAGACGGGCCAGGGCTCTGGTGGTCATACATGTGGTGAGACAACTGCGAATTTGACTCGGGATGACTACAAGCAATGGTGAAATTCTTTCAAGTTTCAAACAGGCGGTCAAGAAAAGAGCGGTGATGTTGAGTTCAGGTAACTCTTATGTGTGACACCCAATATGTGTGTTGTTCACTTTCACGCAGGTCAGTGATCAGTGTGTGATGGCGTTGGATGGATACTCTGAAAGTTGGGAGCACAAACTAGAGTAACAAGAAACTTAATTTTGCTCGAGTGTTGACCGTGGTCAAGAAAAGAAGGGACTACAAGTTGCAGGTGGAGTCACATGGAGTTTTTGGAGTAGCAGCGATACTCGTGGGATAAGCTCAAGTCCAATGTACATGGAAGTTTGACGCATGGACAAATCCAGGATGGTGGAGTATATTCGCCAAGGTTGAGTTTGTTGGAGTTGTGTCGAATATAGTGTACAAGGTAGGTTACAATTGGACTTGTAGTTGTATTGTGTTTAGATAGGATTTGGAGTTGTGTCCAAGTAGGACACTTGTATCCTAGGCCTCTCATATATAGCGGGGCTAGACACACGATATAACCTATGCCAACATAATAGCACAGGCGCGCAAGGGGGAGCCGGCAGCGTGTGCCAGCGCCCGGGTGGCCGGTGTGCGGTATTGTGACGGTGTCACGGGGAGGAGCGCCCGTAGTCAGGCCCTGGGGATGTAGCCATATCGGTGAACCTGGTTAACAAATCTCGGTGTCGTGCCTCGTGTGATTGCTTGGTCCCTCGTGTGATTGCTTGGTCCTCGATAATCGACGGTATGCCTCGGATTTATTCTAACAACACTGACAACCTATATATGTGTACTACAAGCTTTGTGTGCGAGCTGAGTACTGGGTAGTGGTAGTGAGCAAATCCAATATGGTATTGGTTGGAGGAAGACGATGATTGAATAGGTGGAGGTACGACGAAGATGCACGTGCTCCCTCCGTCCACGAATAAGTGTACATCTAGTTTTTGTCCTAAGTCAATGTTTTAAAAACTTGACCAATTTTATAGAAAAGAGTAGTAATATATATGACATCAAATTGGTACATTATGAAACTATATTTTTAACGAATCTATTGATACTAATTTAGTGTCATAAATGTTGTTACTTTTTTCTATAAAGTTGGACAAAGCTTTAAAACTTTGACTTCGGGTAAAACTAGATGTACACTTATTCACGGACGAAGGAAGTACAAACCATTGCCATTGCCATGGGGCGAGGAGGAGGACGGTTGACGGCATGCACGACAATGACGATGGAGCTCAATGGGGGGAGGCTCTAGCCGACTCTGGCTATGCGGTGATTGGTGGTCATCACGTGCTGGATGGGTCGGGGCCACAGCGGCCGGGGCAACGAATATACGTCCACGTCTTCCCGAACACTCGAACTGAATCCACTATGGAGACGGTCCATGATCGATCGTCTAACTGACAAAATGGGCAGGGCAGGCTACCATCCCCCGGACTTCAATTGAACTCTCAATTCTGGGTGTGTTGTTTTCTTTCCCTTTCAACATGTTCTTAGGTATGTTGTAAAAATCAAGGGGAATTGTAGATGCCCGGTCATAGAAGAACTTCACGGTTGGTTCAGTTTGAACGTTGGAGCTCTCCTTGTGCTGGGCCAGCTTTGATAAATTAGGTTGAGCAAAACAAATTGGTGCAATTACCATAAAACATAATGCCCACATGGCTACCTTGACAAACTTCTCAATGGGGGCAGTTTTGCTCGAAAGATGGTGCTTTGGAAGGACAATAAAAAGCGGAAGATGTGGAGGGTCCGTTCCGGGCTCCAAAAGACAAAGCACAATAATTGACATGAACAAGTATATGGTGAACAAAGCAAAAGACATCCCCATCCAGCAAACCGGGAGGTCCCTAGGAAGATTAAAATGTCGCATTTTAGTTGGAGTGAATATTGATGTGTTAGAAACATTCTGTTGGGAGACGAAACATTCTTTCTTATGAGAATAGTTAAAAAGAAAGGGAATGACTTGGTCATTGCGATTACAACTGTATATGGCCCCCTTTATGTGGAGAAGGAAAGCAACTTTTTATTTCTGAATTACATGAGATGTTTTTAAGTAGGTTAGGGCCTCATATTGTTGGTTGTGATTTCAACCTGTTGAGGAAACAAGAAGATGCGGAGAAGGGTCCGACCACCAGGACTTGAACCCGTGACCTCATGGTCACAAGACAGCAGATTTACCACTGCGCCAAGGCTTCCCTTCGTACACAAATGTACTATGTTCAGCCAAAATCAAGGCAAGAGCCCACAAGCTATAGGTAAATCACTAGTGGGCTTCTCTTGGTTCAACACACACTGCAGGAAAAATGGGCACTTGTAGACAATTTTGTTATAGTGGATGTCAATTTGATCAAGCCCGTCAGTACTCTTGGTAATGTAGAGGACAATGTTAGAATAGGAAGGGTAGTGATCGTATCCTTGGTGATAAAAGCACTAGTGCAGAACCGGGCAATAGCACCGGTTCGTAAGGCCCTTTAGTGCCGCTTCCATAACCGGCACTAAAGTGTGGTCACTAAAGGCCCCCCCTTTAGTACCGGTTCAGCATGAACCGGTGCTAAAGGGCAACCACGTGGCACAAGCCAGCTCCGAGGACAAGGAGCCCTTTAGTACCGGTTGGTAAGACCAACCGGTACTATAAGGTTTGGGTTTTTTTAGTTTTATGATTTCTTTTTCATTTAATTTTGTGTTTCCATTTTAATTCTTTTTCGTTTGCTGGTATTTTACGATACTACACATTGTAA
>NC_057803.1:648900383-648902381 GCF_018294505.1 Triticum aestivum | reverse complement strand
AGAATTTTTAGTAGAACCAATCATCGAGTTCAACATGATTGTCATGATATTATAAGCGTTCATATATAACACCACAAAAGCAAATCATTTAAGTTCAGAATGAAGAACACGGACATGAAAGGACAAGTACTAATTAAGAGCAGCATGAAGAACTAGCTAAATCACTCCTGCTAGCTACTCTCTCTGGTAAAATAGCATAGAACATGTATAGCTCTCCTGATTGATCATACTGGAGCATGCCGATGAACCTGTCTCCTAATCGTGGGCTGCGCTTCTCATTGCTGCCCCCTAGTACTTCTCTGCGATCATTAACAATTTTCCTCCAATCTTTCACTATTAAGCATTCATCGCTTCTAGAAATTCTGAATGCATTCATGTGCAATGCAGGATATCTTGGCCTTAAGCTAACAATTGACATCTGACCTTTAGTCTCGATCCCCTGAGGCACAACTGTCATCGGGAGTCCCTGTTGAAGAACATCATATAGTACTTAATTAATATACTTAGCAATGAAAGTTTAGCAAAAAAAATATGTATGCAAAATATGCACTGAGGACAAATAGTAAATATCTTACCATCATTCCTAAATAGATGTGACCGTAGTTCAATACTATCACTATTGGTCGCACATTTTGAGTACTAACATTTCCAAGTGCAGGAAAAAATTTGTCTTGACAGTATGAAGATCCTCAAGCCATGAAACATAATGACTTATCTCCTCGCAGTTTAGTTCAGCTCCGGGACAGTAGAAGGTCCTGTCTACCAAGCGCTGGACATGTTTGGTTGAATGGAGATAAGTTGTCAATAGAAATTAGTTGTCAGTTATTTTTGAAATAAGCAATATCAAAGACAAAAATATATTTGAGAAGAACTCACATAATGGTAGAACTGGAGGCGTCTGCACATTGACCCATATGTCTCTATTACCTTCAATATCATCTTCCGGACGAATATCAAAGGTGATAACCATACCAGGCTCAAATGCATAAGCCTTGCATAGTGCTTGCCAAGTTTTGCATTCAAAATAGGTGTACGTGTGTGCATTGTATACTTTGACGTTGAAAGTATAACCATCATGCTCAGTTTTCAGGTAAGCTCTCTTTACCTCCATAGTTTCCATATCTTTGAAACCTATCTTATCCAAGACAAAAATTATTGCATGGCATGAGATGCGCTAGTAGAATAGTGAAAATAAAAAATTATAAGTCAGGCAAATGAAGCATATATAAGTCATGCTTAATTACGAAAACAGACTTGTCGTTGTGACTTACTGTATCGAATTCGAAAGTCTCATCCAGCTTGATGCTGAATCGCCTACCATCAACAAGGAAATTTCTGTCGCACTGGCCGCGCTCGTCTTCACAGTATGTGCACATACCGAAATTTTTTCCGTCGTCAGACGACATTTCCTATGTTCATATTAGGCGAAACATTAAACACTTACTAATTCAATTAATTCAACTACTTCTATTAATTCAACTAAGCATTTACTAAAAATAAACTAGTTATATTAATTCAATTAGTTCAACTAAGCATTTACTAAAAATAAACTAGTTCTAATCCTCCATCTCTTTCTCAGACTTATCCCACTTAGGTGAAACATTAAACACTTATTACTATCTAACATTAATTAATATCTAGCCAATTCAAATATATATCTAACTATATTCATCTCTAACAATTAATATTACTATATATTTAACTTTTTTATCTAATTCATCTGACATTCGACATTAATCTAACATTTATATAAACTTAAAATATATAAAAACATTAAATAAACAGAAAAACTCATTAACAAATAATATTTTAATTAGATAATCAAATCTCAGATACAACAATTTTCTTACTAAAAATAAACTAGTTATATTAATTATTCAACTAGTTCAAATCTCATATACCTAAATAAACTAGTTCGACAATTTTCTTACTAAAAATAAACTAGTTATATTAATTATTTAACTAGTTCAAATCTCACATACCTAGCTAATTAATATC
>NC_057803.1:648882950-648899465 GCF_018294505.1 Triticum aestivum | reverse complement strand
TTTAGTCCCACCTCGCCGGGCGAAGGGCAGCCGCACTGGTTTATAAACCAAGCCGCGGCTACCTCTTTGAACTCCTCTATATAGCAGGCTTGTGGGCCTAAATTCTGCACGCTGCCCTGTGAGTCTGCTGGGCCTTTAAGGCCTGTAATTGCATGCCCGTGGCCTAGCAGGCCCACAGGGCAGCGCCCCAATTTTTTTATAATTTTTTTCTTTTCTACTTTATTTTCTTCTATTTATTTCTGCGTAGTTTTTTGTATAGTTTTTTCTTTTCTGTTATATTTATTTTTTTCTATTTATTTCTGAGTAGTTTTTCATCTAGTTTGCCAAAATTCAACATTTTCAGAGTTCATTTTGTAGTGATTTTCAATTTCATGGTCATTTTATATAGTTTTTTTTTCTTTTCAGCTATAGTTTTTTTTCTGCTATTTTTTCTTTTCTGCAAAACTTGATGGTCAAAGTCTGGAGTTATAACCAAAGTTTAAAAAAAAGAAATGCCGACGTGCAATTAGTTTTTGCCATAACAGAAGAAGTCCGGAGTTGTAATAAGTTATTAAAAATAAAAAAAGAGGTGCAATGCTCGTTAATTTGCTTCAAGCCTTTCGGAATAGTGTAAACTGCACTGCGCATAGCTCCGTGCAGTCTACCATATTACTGAAGGCTTGAAGCTAAGCAACATGAGCATTGAGCCTCTTCTTCATCGTCTCTGCACTCAGGGCTTATAAACCGCTCCTAGTCCCTCTCTCTTCGCGAGGTGGGACTAAAAAACAGCTTACTAAGAAACTGTAGTACTGGTTCATCCATGAACCGGTACTAAAGGTGCTCGTGGGGTCCCAGCCTTACCTGACACAACCTCATTAGTACCAGTTTGTGGCACGAACCGGTGCTAAAGGTTCGCCACGAACCGGTACTAAACAGCTCCTCCCGCCTAGCAGTTGGTGCATACTGAACGCAAAAAAATATAAGAGCATTTAGATCATGATCTTATATTTCTTTACAGTCTAAATTGTCAATATGATCTTATAACATCAAAAATACTTTGATCATCAATGATCTTTGAGTGTACAATCTGAATTGTCAATATGAGTCATCAACGATTTATAAACCGATGAAGACTCATATTGCGGCCACAAATTCTACACATAGAGTTCAATGAAGATCAAGTGCTTGTGATAGTTTGAGAAATAACATATTTAAGGTGGTAAAAGGCTTGTTAGGGGAGCGAGGTGGGACTAAAAACAGCTTGCCATAACCTCATTAGTATCGGTTCATGGTACGAACCGGCACTAAATGGTGATGGTGGGGCCATAGCCTGACCGCAGACTGACACAGCCTCTTTAGTACCAGTTCGTGGCATGAACCGGTATTAAAGGTTCGCCACAAACCGGTTCTATTGATCGCCGCCACGAACCGGCACTAATGTACACATTAGTGTCTGCTGAAATTCAAACCGGCACTATTGTGCTTCACATTTGACCCTTTTTCTACTAGTGAAGGCTCAACGGGATGAAGTTGATTCTATCATTGCAATGAACAACAAATCCCTATGGGACCGCCATCATAGCACGATCACTAGTAGAAAAACGACCTATTGCCCGGTTTGTAAGGACCTTTAGTCCCGGTTTTGTAACCCGGCACTAAAAGGTGGGGACTAAAGGTACCCCCCCCCCCCTTAGTCCCGATTCTGCACGAACCGTGGCTAAAGGCCCAACACGTGGCACGAGCCCGCGCGGTGGTCTGGGGGACCTTTAGTACCGGTTGATAACACCAACCGGTGCTAAAGGATTTTTTTTGAATTTTTTTTATTTTGTTTTTGAATTTTTTTTCCTGATTTTCAAATTTCCGAATTATTTGACGATTTAGTCTCTAATCACTCATCATCATTACTCTAATCACCCCTCATCATTCTAAATTGTCTAACTTCCTCTCACTACTCCAGCCTGAGCACGCTTAACTTCCGAGTTCTATTCCCCCTAGTCTCCAAGTCTGCACTTGTTGTTTACCTGACAATAGTAAGCAGTCAATCCTATTAACCCTCAGGAGTTTAGCTTGACCATGAAGTCACCTGTTTCACCGTCTGAATTTGAAACTATTATTCTAAAAAATAATTATCATTTAGTAACAGTACTATTTCTTGAATAAGTAGTTTGACCATAGTTTGACCACAGTTTGACCAGATTTGACCATAGTTTGACCAAAAGTCCAAAAAACTAAAATAATTATTTATTAACACTATATTTCTTGAATAAGTAGTTTGACCATTGTTTGACCACAATTTGACCAGATTTAACGAATATTAAAAAACTGAAATTTGAGCATATCTTTGTTTCCTTTTAGAATTTGAGGATTCTAAAAATTTCCAAACAGGCCTAGGGATTTTCGTGCTGATTTTTTTGATATATTATACGTTTTTTTCGACATCGTATGCAAAAGATATGGCCGTTTTACTTTTTCATAACACTTTTTTGCAAAACATGTCCAAATTTAAGTTTTTTAATTTTCCTAACTAGTAGATGTAGTAACATAACTACATCTCGAAGGATTTTAATTTTTGAAGTTTTTATCATTTTCTTTTATTTTTTACAAAACTAAAATGGCGATACACAGGGTGGGGGCCGTAAAGTTTGAAAATTGCCCTTTAGTCCCGGTTTGTGTCTCCAACCAGGACTAAAGGTTAGACCCCTTTTATCCAGGTTTGTGACAGAAACCGACACTATATGTTAGACCTTTAGTCCCGGTTCGTGTCACAAATCGGGACTAAAGGGGCTCGTGGGGCCCCGACCTGCCGCCAGCCTGCCACCACCCCTTTAGTACCAGTTCGTGCCACGAACCGGTACTATAGGTTCAACACAAACCGTGACTAATGGATAGCATCACATTAGTGCCGGTTAATTTACAAACCGGGACTAAAGGGCTAAACATTAGGCCCTTTTTCTACTAGTGGATGTTCCAAAATTTCTTCAACACATCCTCTCATTCTCGATGGGGATGGGGATATCTCTCCACCAAGGGTCGGAACTCTGCATGAGATGATTTATCTCCACCTAGTAAGGAGAGGGACACTTCTCCTCCAAGGAAGTTTAGAAAGGAAGGAGCTCCGAAAGAGACAAGGAGGGCCGGGTTGCTGTCAGCAGAGGAAGTTAAAGAGGACATCAGAAAGATTAAGGAGGATGAGAAGCTCAAGTGACTGATATCTCACGTCTTGGAATGCACATGCTTATTCCTTTTGCTAATATTTGTGATATGATGTAGTATGATGGTATGGTGTTGGCGAGGGTGGACTAGAGTTCGTGGTGCACATAACTAGGGCTTGGTCAATCACAAATGGCAAACACAAAACACACGGTATGAATAAAGCACATCCATGTTAGATAAGTAAGACACAGCGGCGGAGTCCAGTGTGTGCGCGTACTGGGTGTGCCGAGCCGTGGCGTGCGTGCGTGTCTGTGTGTCGCGATGGCGCGTGAGCCAGGCTCATGTTCGAGTCCACCGTGTAGGTTAGGTTTTGGCATCAGAGCGGTTCGTTCCTGGAGGCCTACGACGGTGCAGTAGCGTGCCGTGGCGTGGTGCAGCGTGCACACGGCGGCATGGAGGTGCTGCGCGACGGCGGCGGCCGCGGCGGACCTGCGTGATGGCGCAGAGGCTGCGGTGGCACGGCGTGGCTCGGCGGAGAGAAGACCGAGCTCCTGGGTGCGCCGGGCTGGCCTCGTTGATCGTGTCGAAGCGCGATCATGGCACGAGCTGGGGCGTGTGGAGCACGGCGATGATTGCAGAGGTAGTCATGGAGGCACGTGGCTTGCAAGCGGCGGCCATGGAGGGCAGTTGCGCGTTGAGGCGCGCGGTGGCATCAGGGGCGTCGGGCACGTCAGGTGCGCGCGCGGGAAGTGCAGGACGCAGAGGCCGCGGCGTATCTCGCCGGTGGAGAAGTAGCTCGGCGTATGTTGCCGGAGACGAAGAAGCGGGCATGGTGGTGATCGGCGTCAGTGCGCCAGGTCGAGTCCGCGGCCGTGACGACGACAACGACGGAAGCCGCAACAACTCCGGCGACGGCAAGGTCGTGTCTTAGGGGGAGTTTGTTAGATAAGTAAGACATGGCGGCGGTGGAGTCCAGTGTGTGCGCGTACTGGGCGTGCCGAGCCATTGCGTGTGTGCATACGTGCGCGAGCAAGGTGGGATATGTGCCTACACCTGTGCTGTGCGTATAAAACCGTGTACTGATTGTTGATGTAAAAGTGTGGGTTGAGAGAGATGTAGCCCGGAGCGTATGTGCGCTCGAGTATCCCTGTATGTGTCCAACTCCAGTGAATAAAAGGCCAAGATACCGGCGTTCGTCGCCGCGGCGTTCATCACTGGAAAACTATTGTGCTTCTTCTACCTTCGTCCAAAGAGTGAGAGAGCAAGGTAGGCATCGGTTACAACAATCCAATGGCTAATATGTTCGTTAAGAATTGGTTGATTATCAGTCGACAGAGATTTAGACATACCCATGTTGGCCTCGGGTACGTCTCTCTTCTTTCAAGACAACTTGTTTCTCTTTGCCAATTTCTGTACGGGTATCCGACACCAGCCTGATGTGATCCCGCACAGAAGAGTTGGTCTTTTCTTGGTGTCTTTGGTACCTTAATGTAGCGTTCCACGAAACTAGTTAAGAGAATGATATCGCGTCTATGTGGATACACAAGACTGAACCCAATCCAGCTCCTCGCAAGGTCTAGAAAGAAGCCTCGTCCCTCACAAAGACATCTTGTGGTGATTCGTGGCTGTCGATCGTTGCTGCTCCTGCTGGCTTTGTGACCTCGACGGATATCCCAGTGCGGCCCGCCTTGGAGCGGCAGGCTGAGCTGCTGCGCTCTGAGCTCCTTGGTATGGCTTTCTTCCAACTTGAGGAGATGGTCCAGCCTCTGCCTAATGTCATTGAATCCATGCAAGGTTGGATGCTGCGGACGGAGAGCTTCATGGAGCGTGTTGAAGCTGCACTAGGCGAGCTCTCCATGGCGCCGCTTGTGTTGCAGACTGCTCACGTGTTGTGCCCTTTGGTTGTGCCTGATGACAACTTTGAGGTCGAGAAGGGAGCCGAGCTTCATGGTCGTTTCTCCCCTCGTGCTAGAGCATGTTTGCCGGTGTTAGCCTCTGAGGGTCTGGACAATGATGTGGTTGTTACTCCGGTGCTGCAGATCATACCTGAGCTGCGGGAGTTGTGTGGGGGCTCGATTCTGCCTCTATCAGTCGAACAACCAAAGGTAGACCCTCCCGAGATCTCGATTGTGGCTTTATCGCCATCATCACCCTTGGAGTCTAGCCAGATACTTGATGCCGGGGGGTTTGATGATTTGGATGTTGCAATCGCTCGCTCGCCTAAGTCCATTAGATGTCAGGCGCCAGCCACCCTAACTCTCGGTGTCTTGGAGCGCAGAGTTTTAGATGGTGGTGCCCTTCCCTCGCATGCGACCATCGAGCAGGTGATGCCTGTGAGTGGCATGACCATTGAGCCAAGTGTGGTTGCACCCACTCCAAGTCCAGATGTTCTCTTCGCGAAAGAACTTTGTGATTTGCTCGCTAGTGTGGATGTTACTAGACCTGGTTTGGGCAGGTCGATTGCTTGCCTCCTGACTGGGACACCAATGAGAGGGAAACAAAAGAAGGGGAGCAAAGGCAAGAGTAGCGCCATAGGCAAGGCGTCTCTGGCTGCTTGATGGATGATCTTCAGTCCCTTGGCCCGTCCTTTTGGACTGGGTTATCATTGTGGGTTGAAAGGTGTTTGATGTCTTCTGTCGAGGTGTTCTTGTCGGGGTTCACATGGCGTAGTAACAATGTCGTGGTTTGTGGATGTTGTGTAATCAGAGAGTCCGGCAGGAGTCGCCTATGCGGTTGTGGGTTTCTTGTCATGTGAGTAGTTAACCCGTGCTAAGAGCATCTCCAACAGCCGCGCTAAACTAGCGCCGCGCCGCAAATTAGGCCGTTTTAGCGCGTGCGCAATGCGGCGGGTTGCTCCAGCGGGAGCACAAAAACGGCGCGCGCGGCATATGCAGTTCAGCGCGCTGGCCGAAACCCAATCGCGCGCCGCTTATTTGCTACGCCCGCTCCCGCGCGCTGGACTCTCGCGTGCTCGCTCTCCCACTTCCACCCCCATTCGGCCGCGCCGCCGCCGCCGCCCGCGCCCCCCGGCGACCGCTCACGCGCTTCCCCGGCCTATCCCCGTGCCGCCGCGCTTCCTCCCCATTCCCTCCTAGTCCCGCCGGCCCTCGCGCGCCTCCGTCGTTCGAGGAACAGCGCCCGAGCGCTCGCTGCCGCGCCGTGCCCGCGAGGTGTTCGACAAAATGCCTACAAGGTATGTATTGTTCAAACTTCATGAATTTGGTGCATGTTTTGAATTGTAGTTTTAATAGTATAGTATTGAACATTGTAGATGAGTTCGTTGTATGATTCTTCCGAAGAAGAATTTGATATGGAAGAGGAGGAGCATCTTGCAATGATCATAGCTATGCATATCAATAACAAACCGAAGCACGGTGGTTCGGTTATGGGTCGGGAGAAAATTTGGAGAGATAGGATTGATGCCCATAACAGATTGATGAAGAACTATTTCGTGGAGAATCCCACATACCCGGAGTCATATTTTCATCGCCGGTTTAGGATGAGCACCGACTTGTTCAGGCGCATTGCAGAGAAACTAGCGAGCCATGACCGGTTTTTCCAGCAAAGAAGGAATACCGCCGGAGAGCTCGGGCATAGCACCTTTCTGAAGGTGACAGCCGCTTTGTGTATGTTGGCATACGCTATCTCGGCTGATCTAGTTGATGATCACTTGGCTATGGGTGAGAGCCAAGCCATCATGTGTGTCAAGCGCTTTGCAGTGGGAATTGTGCAAGTGTTTGGCGAGGAGTATTTGAGATCTCCCATTACTGAAGACGCCGCAAGGCTATTGGCGGTGAACAAAGCGCACGGCTTTCCTGGCATGCTTGGGTCAATAGATTGCATGCATTGGAGTTGGAAGAATTGTCCAAAGGCATGGCATGGGCAATTCCACGGCCAAAAAAAGGGTTCCACTATAATCCTTGAAGCGGTGGCCGATCAGGAGACTTGGATTTGGCATGCATTCTTTGGAATGCCTGGATCTTTGGATGACATCAATGTTGTCAACCGGTCATCACTGATGAATAAGATTGGAAACGGTGAGTTGCCACCGGTGCAATTTGTAGCAAATGGCCGTATCGTACAACTATGACTATTATCTAGCGGATGGCATCTATCCAATGTGGCAAACCTTCGTGAAGCAGTTGAAAAAGTCGGAAGGTAAGAAAAATCTTGATTTCCATAATGCTCAGGCGGCGGCTAGAAAAGATGTGGAGAGAGCATTTGGGATTTTCCAAGCCCAATTTGCTATTGTGAGAGGACCGGCTAGATTTTGGGATCAAAAAATGCTTTGGTACATCATGCACGCTTGTGTGATCATGCACAACATGATCATCGAGAATGAGCGTGGCCAAAATTTAGACTACTCACAGTATGAGCTCTTGGGACATCCCGTGCGAGTGCGACGGAGGGCTGAAAGGGTAGCCCGTTTTATTGCCTCCTATCATGTCATTCGGCGTCCCGCAATGCACAATGAATTTCAGAATGATCTGATTGAAGAGTGGTGAGCATGGCATGGACGACAAAGAGCATGATTTCTGCATTCGATATTGTATTGTTCATGAACTATTTGTTGTGTTTATTGCATTATTTGTTGTACTGAACGATAAACTATTTGTTTGAGTTGTAATGATAACGAAATTGAACTATTTATTGTTGATTTATTTTGTTTGTTTAATCATTTTTGCTCCTTTTTTTTCAAATGTATATGTGGTTTGTGCGTGCTGTGTGCGCTGTATTTTTGCGCGCTGCTGGAGCGGCGCGCGCGCATTGCATTATAGCGCGGCTGCTGGAGCCAACGCTGGCGGCCGCGCTAAACCAGCCGAAGCGCGCGCGGCAAACAGGTTTTTTGCGCGCAGCGCGAAGCGCGGCTGTTGGAGATGCTCTAAGTTTGTATTGGTTTTCGCCCGTTCCCTTAATTAACTGGGCAATTCTCTTCTTCTTAATTAATCGATGAGGCAAAGCTTTTGCCTCCGTTTCAAAAAAAACTTAAGATAAGACATTGCTGGCATAAATAATTGACACTTTGTTACTCACCGTACCGGCAAGATTACATTACTAATTATTTAACCGTCCATAAAGTTGTGTGTTATTTCTTGCTGGTCTGTAGGGAACTAGTCACGCAGAAGAAAACCTGCTTTGAATTATGTGATCGCCCAAAGTACCCCCGCATGAGCAGGGATAAAACGAAGTCCAAAACAAACCTCGAACTTGTAGGTAAAAGCTAAATCAAACCCTAAATTTGCAATCACATAAATCAGCATACCGGACTTTCTAATACCGGTCTATTTTTAACCTTGACGGTATTTGGATGGTTTTTGCTGACGTGGCAAGGGCTGGCTGGACATTAGAACAAATTGGGCTGGCCCATTAGCACAGTCACTCGCTTGCTCTAGACTTTCTAATCTCGGTCTATTTTAAACCTTGACGGTATTTCGCTGGTATTTGCTGACGTGGCAACGGCTGGTTGACATTAGAACAAATTGGGCTGGCCCATTAGCACAGTCACTCGCTTGCTCTACTCTGTAGTTTTTTTTCCAACAAAAAATACAAGCAGCCGCAAAAATAAGAGCACAGTCGCTCGCGTACTCTACTCTGTAGTTCTTTTTTCAACAAAAAAAATAGGCAGCCACAAAATTATGTTTTGCGTAAGGAGACTCGATCTCAGGAAAACGCACTAGCACAGACTGCACCTAGCCAATACTCCTGATGGCTCCTAGTAATTATAAATAGCGCGCCGCATTAAAATACTGTTAGCAGTGTTCATATATTAAAAAACTGATAGAAGCGTTCCTGAAAATTTTCGAAACATTCCTGAAAAAAATGTGAACAACTTTTAAATACCGATAATAGTTTTTTAACGCAAATAATTCACGAAATCACAATTTTAAAAATGTGACACGGTAACATTTTTCCAAATACATGTATTGCATTTTCTTAATGACATAAAGATTTCATAAAATTATACGAACAATTTCTTACAATTGTTTAATTTTTTCTACAAAAAATCAGGTTTGAAAATTTGTTCCCAGGTCTTAAAAAATATATGTTTCAAACGGTTTTCACTTTTTCAAAATTGATTGTTTTTTAATAAATGTTCGTATTTTAAAAATTATTCAGAATTTTCTAAAAGTGTTCCCACTTAAGAAATGAATATTACAAAGATTTTTCGGGCCTCGCACCAGAATATCAACGACAAATGATTGTAGTGGCTAGTGGGAGCAATTCTAGAGCTAGGTCGCAAGTACGAATCCTTGTTTGTCTCTTTTTTATGTTTTTTACTTTGCGTGTTTTACGAAAAATAAAAAAACCGCCTCACGTCTATTCGCCCAGACCAGTTGCTATCGTACCCTTTCGGTATTTTTACTTCTCGTTTTATGAAAAAATAAATCCATCAAAAAACGAAAAAGAAAAAAAAACTTGCTTCATGTCTGTTGGGCTGGCCCAATAATGAAAGCAGACAACAATGCCAGGATTCGATGTGCCACGTCGCCCATCCCTGTTTGGAAATAGAAGGTTCAAAATAAACCGGGATCGAAGAGTTCGGTGCACCAATTTTCGGGATTATAAGTTCAGGGTTCAATTTAGCTTTCATCTACAAGTTTAAGGTTTGTTTTAGACTTTTTCCGTGTCTCCTCCGTGGCTCCCCTGGAACCAGCTACAGTCCAGAACCCATCGAGCTGTGAAAGGAGCCCGTCGTGAAAGTGAGTGTCCCTGCAGCTTGATGTGGTAGATGTAGAGAGAAATGGCCATTTCTTTCCCGCAGTCTCCTAATCCCGGATTGTATTTCATAGCCTTCTATTTTCTTCTTCTACCATGTATCCCCTGAGCTTGCTTCTATGCTTTTCCTCACATGTGACCTATTTGATTGCATCAAAAGAAGTTTGAACCAGCTCGTAGCTTGTGCAGCTTGCCACTCCTTCGGCGCAGATTGAGCAACATATATGTACCTGAAATTATTGGTACCTTGTGAGGTGGTTGACGAGTATGTACTATATTTTATACCGATATTATGACGGTAAGTAGAACACTTGTTAATATGCCAGTGACCTTTTAGAACATCTCTAACAAATTTCTCAAAAGCTTTGAGAGGAGCAAAATAGGGAATTAATCGCACCTAACCGATCCGTCAAACTGTTCAGAGGTTGACTAATTTTACTCCTCGACAGCAAAAGTGAGCCCAAAACTCTCAAGTATATTCGCCCTGCGCCTCCGAGAGCACAAGTTCCGGCATCCTCTCTTCCTGCCCGAGAGGCCACCACTTCCCATCGCCGCCGCTACCACCGATGCCCCTGATTCCAGCTGGAATGCACAAGAAAGATTCTTCTGCCACCCTGCCGACCACCGGCACCGGCACGACACCGCCAGAAATGACTCTCGCGTCGCCGGCCGCACAAGGAAGAGGTTGGGCACCAAAAACCTCATTCGGGCCACCACACCAACAACCAACATTAGATAGCAAGGTCGGTGGCAAGGCCGCAGCATCTCCAGCGTTGGCTAGCTGCCCTCCCGCTGGTCCAGCCACCGGCAAGCGAGAAAGAAAGCCAACAGCGGCCGCGACATCTCTCTTCGAGGAGGTGGTTAAGAATAAGAAGAAGAAGGCTCCGGTGCCTCGTCCTCGCCTGGCGCCTCATACCCCCGTCTCTAGCCACCTCTACACCCACTCGTCCAGCGCGTCGGGCCACCGCTGCCTTCGCCATGGCCTATGGCTGCCAAGTGGTCGACAAAATGCCATTAAGGTTGACGTTCCCATGGAGACACACACAATCAAGCGTGAAGGCACCATCAGAGTCAATGACACACAACTCTTGCCTAGATGAAGATATTGCTTTGTGTCATGCTTGTCTGAACGTGTAACTTGATACACTAACCCAAAACCTGTCCGCCTGATAATGGCGTTCGCCAAACGTCACCGTCTGCCTCGTGCATGGGATGTTCAGGTGTGCACTGCATGCTTTTGCATTTTTAAGCAAGGAGAATATACGGTGATTGGTGGTCATTACGTGCTGGATGGGCCGGGGCCACAGCGGCCCCGTCTTCCCGAATATACGTCCACGTCTTCCCGAACACTCGAACTGAATCCACCATGGAAACGGTCCATGATTGATCGTCTAACTGACAAAATGGGCAGGGCAGGCTACCATTCCCCGGACTTCAATTGAACTCTCAATTCTGGGCGTGTTGTTTTCTTTCCCTTTCAACATGTTCTTAGGTATGTTACAAAAATCAGGGGGAATTGCAGATGCCCGTTCATAGAAGAACTTCACGGTTGGTTCAGTTTGAACGTTGGAGCTCTCCTCGTGCTGGGCCAGCTTTGATAAATTAGATTGAGCAAAACAAATTGGTGCAATTACCATAAAACATAATGCCCACATGGCTACCTTGACAAACTTGAACTCAATGGGGGCAGGTTTGCTCGACAGATGGTGCTTTGGAAGGACAATAAAAAGCTGAAGATGTGGAGGGTCCGTGCCGGGCTCCAAAAGACAAAGCACAATAATTGACATGAACAAGTATATGGTGAACAAAGCAAAAGGCATCCCCATCCAGCAAACCGGGAGATCCCTAGGAAGATTAAAATGTCGCATTTTGGTTGGAGTGAATATTGATGTGTTAGAAACATTCTGCTGGGAGATCAAAACATTATTTCTTCGAGAATAGTTAAAAAGAAAGGGAATGACTTGGTCATTGCGATTACAACTGTATATGGCTCCCTTTATGTGGAGAAGGAAAGAAACTTTTTATTTTTGAATTACATGAGATGTTTTTAAGTAGGTTAGTGCCTCATATTGTTGGTTGTGATTTCAACCTGTTGAGGAAACAAGAAGATGCGGAGAAGGGTCTGAGCACCAGGACTTGAACCCGTGAATTCATGGTCACAAAGCAGCAGATTTACCACTGCGCCAAGGCTTCCCTTCATACACAAATCTACTATGTTCCTCCAAAATAAAGGCAAGAGCCCACTAGCTATATCTAAATCAATAGTGGGCTTCTCTTGGTTCAACACACACTGCAGGAAAAATGGGCACTTGTAGACAATTTTGTTATAGTGGATGCCAATTTGATCAAGCCCGTCAGTACTCTTGGTGATGTAGAGGACAATGTTAGAATTAGAAGGGTGGTGATCGTATCCTTGGTGAGAAAAGGCTCGACGGGATGAAGTTGATTCTATCATTGCAATGAACAACAAATCCCTATGGGACCGCCATCAGAGCACGATGTTCCAAAATTTCTTCATCCCATCCTCTCATTCTCGATGCCACTTATTCCATAATGTTCTTCACACACACTATTATTTTGTCCTTCTCTTGTCTGTCCATCCTGCTTGGTAGCACTCACTCTCTCTTCTCATTTGAGCACTATCCAAATGATGGTAGCAGAAATGGGTGTTTTGTTCAATACATTTATGAAGAGAGTTTTATGCCAAGTGTGGGCATGCCAGTGTAAAGATCAAGTTATAGCATATTTGGATGCACAAACTTGGGGAAAGGTTGCTGGATGAGTATTAAAGAAGTATAATTATGCATTGATTCATGTCCAACAATCATTACTCTTTTATAAGATGCTTGAGTACCCGCCACCCTTTTTGTGTTGTTTGACTAATTTACTAATGTATGGTTTTGGCCGTTGGCATTCGTTGAGCTCTTAAATCATTTGACACGTTCGGAGCAGATTCACGGGTGAGTGGCGAGTGGGGGTCATTAAGCATCGGCCTCGTAAACGAGATGATTTTGCTTTGGTTTTATTGCACAAGATTGTTGTGTGGACGACCCAAGTAGTAAAACAAAGCTACCAGTCCCATTTTGTCCTCGGGCCTCGCACCCCTCCTCCTCTTTTGCACTTCTCTCCTCCTTCTCTTCTCAATCTATAGTGCATGGTTTGCCTCCGCCTCACCTCGTTCTCCATGCTAGACCTCTTTCCTGGATCCCAACGAGCCAACGTGACCTCCCCTCACCGTCTTCTCTTCACTTAGTCGAGATGCCACCTTCCTACTCGGTGCCCTTCACCACTACACCGATACCTTCCCAACTAACCGAGCTAGCCCCGCCCCCACACCTTCCCAATAGCGTCTCCAATGGACCTCATCTGCGCTGCGTGCTGGCTGAGATGTAGCATCCCCATGTTTTCCTATGCTCGTGCACACTCTCGCCCAGGCATCCTCGTTTCTCTCTCTAGATATGAAAGGAAACCGTGACTGGATTGTAGGAGATGACGGTGGAAGGGGCCCCTTCGGAGATGTTTGTTTCCCTCTTCTCGATCGGTGAAGCAGTGGCGGTTGGTGCTCCATATCGTCCCCTCTCCCCCACATCAAACGTATTTCTCCTTGGGCCCGAAGATTGGGAATTTTACTTAATTTTAAAACTAGTTCTACTTTGGTTTTTGATGCTATTATCCGATTGGAGGAGGTATGGGGAGAAAATGCTAGCTCGATGGTGATGGCGATGGAGGATTTGGGCGGAGCCATTGTCATACTAACGCAGTTATTTTCCCCTCCTTTTTGATACTGCATGATATTCGTTGATAATTGTGAGCATATGCATAATCTAGAACCATATTATTTGTGCATTGACTTTATTTTTATAAACCCTAACCTTTTTTACATTTTGCTTCTAGAAAGATTTAACCGATACGACCAACTATGTGGGTGTTACAATTAGAGAACATGTAGATGATAAATGAGAAGCATGTACAAATAGATAAGTTTGTCAATGTAGATAATTATGGATGTGATCCTCCTCCTTGCATGATGCTTTTTGTGGGGATAGATAAAAGGAGGACCGAAAGTAAATTTGAGAAAGAAACAAGGCAAGCACACCCTATGAAACGGATTCCAAATGAAATACATCTAATGGAATGTGAGGTGGATCACTGGCCCACCTAGGAAGCAATGTATTATTGGGAATAAATTCTATCAAAAGCCTGACTATGTAGGTTTTCAAGAAATATGTTAGTGCGGATTACATATTTAGTTATGTAGGATTTTGTGTTGCTTTTATGTAAACTGATTGACTTCGATTATGTCTTGTACGATATGTGCTGGTTGTGGTTGCAGTTTAGAGCCTTGGGGATAGCTTGAAAACATGGTCATAACTGAAACGTTGCTAAATTACTCCAACGTTCAGGTGCTTTCAGTCCATTTCTTGTAAACATGTTACTAGAAAAAACATTTAACTAGTTGTGGCAAGATAAAAACAAGGAAATAAGCTAACTAGTTCAAGCGGCTAAGGATAATTTTGTTTTGAGGAATGAAACTACTGACAATCCTCATCAATATGCATCAGAAGTGTGGAAAAACAACAGCATGATCACAATACAAAAGCAAGAATTTGTTATCATACATTACTTGTTAATGTGACTTTATTATAACTTATTTGTTTACAAGGATTACGCGTACCGTACGGAATGAATTTTTTCTCCATTGTTGCCACTAGCCTCATTCATGGTGTTTGTATTTACTTGGATGTGACCACCTATTCATATAACTATATGAATGTCAAACAAAAAAATCTAAGATCATGGGTGTCATTGATTGAAAGTGACCCGATGGACTTTGGATGCCTCCTAGATTTCCTAGATTTCCTGGACTCGTAAAAACAATGTATAAAAAAAACAAGATCACAAAAGATGAACCCTTGAAGACGAGTAGAGGAGGGTGGCAGCTTAATATTTTACCAATCCTAGCATCCAATTGCACGATCCACAAGACTTGGTTGTCTGTTAGGCTACCTACAGTGGGAGTAACATAAGTGATAACATCTACATCTGTACTTGTTCAATCACATGTACTTGACGAGCGGCCACCATTACCTACTACTGCTGCCTGTTGTTGTGTTACCACCGAAACTAATTGAGGAGCGCTTCTTCGGGAGCCTCACCAAGGGTCATTTCGGGTGGGCTGAGAGCACGCCAATTGGCACGCTCCAGGAGCTCCCTCTGTATTTTGTTATTTATTTATTTTTTTCACACGTTTTTTTGGCATTTTAGATGTTTTTTGGAGATTTTTTGGCTTTCTGAATATGTGTTTTTTGGCACGCTCCAGGAGCTTTCTGACAAAAAAGAAAATTAAAAAATTGCGCCAAAAAACACATTTTTTCTCTTTCGTGAGAGGCATGGATTTGCTGCCGCCGGTCGTACCTCTAACATATGTGTTTTTTTTGCTTCCGCGAGAGGCACTGCCGCCCAAAAACGAAAAAAACGTGTTTTCTCTTCTTTTTTCCTTGCGTGAGAGGCACGGAAAAGGAAAAAAATATGTGTTTGTCTTTTTTTCTCTCCTGTCGTGAGAGGCACGGTTTTGCTTCCGTAAGAGGCACGGTATTGCTTTTGTAAGAGGCACGGATTTGCTTTCACGAGAGGCATGATCATTGTAACACCCACGATGCGGCTATATCTCCCACGTGTCGAAGCACGACTTAGAGGCATAACCGCATAGTGGTTTTGTCGCAAGAAGGGTCATCTTCACACAATCCCAGGTAATGAACAAGAATGGGATAAAGAGAGTTGGCTTACAATCGCCACTTCACACAATACATAATTTAAGATCATACATCATTCAAATACATTCATAGACCGGCTACGGTCAAGTTCAAATGAAAAGAAGACAACCCCAAATGCTAGATCCCCGATCATCCCGACTGGGCCCCACTACTGATCATCTGGAAACGATACATAGTAACGACCAAGGGCCTCATCAAATTCCACTTCAGCTCAGTTGCGCCATCTGCGCCAGTATCCTCGGCACCTGCATCTGTTTTGGTAGAATCTGTGAGCCACGGGGACTCAGCAATCTCACACCCGCGAGATCAAGACTATTTAAGCTCATAGATAGGAAAGGTGTAATATGGTGGAGCTGCGGCAAGCACTAAGCAAATATGGTGGCTAACATACGCAAGTGAGAGCGAGAAGAGAAGGCAACGCGTCGGTCGAGAAGCTAGAAGCGATCAAGAAGTGATCCTGAAACTACTTACGTCAAACATAACACAAACCGTGTTCACTTCCCGGACTCCGCCGAGAAGAGACCATCACGGCTACACACTCGGTTGATGCATTTTAAAGAGGTCAAGTGTCAAGTTATCTACAACCAGACATTAACAAATTCCCATCTGCCTCATAACCGCGGGCACGGCTTTCAAAAGATTGTATACCCTGCAGGGGTGTCCCAACTCAGCCCATCACAAGCTCTCACGGTCAACGAAGGAATAGACCTTCTCCCAGGAAGACCCGATCAGTCTCGGAATCCCGGTTCGCAAAACATTTCGACAATGGTAAAACAAGACCAGCAAAGCCGCCCGATGTGCCGACAAATCCCGATAGGAGCTGCACATATCTCGTTCTCAGGGCAACACCGGATGAGACATCCTACAAGTAAAACCAGCCCTCAAGTTTCCC